>NW_008824540.1:807517-816221 GCF_000699105.1 Pygoscelis adeliae
CCCTTGCTATCAAAACCTGGAGAGCTGGACCCAATACATGAAAAAATGCTGACTTCTGAAGGATTAAATGGATAGTTAAATGAAGTACTATTATGCCTGAAACTAACAAAAATATCAAATGCCTGTGAGATTTTTATATACAAAGTACTGTCATGTCTGCGTATTCTTCTGCAAACTTAAAGCTTCTTCACTATCACAGAAAGCTGTACACTCTCATGGCAGTTTAATGTTTTAATTTTGAAAATCTTTCAGAATAAGTATTTCATTTACCTTTTTTGTTGTTTGTGTTTGTTCCTTGGTTTTCCTTACTCTGTCTCAAACAATTTTTACATGGTTCTAAAAGTGAAATTGGCAGTTTTTACAAGACATCTCAAGGGCATCCAACTTAAGAATTAAGATAAAACTA
The DNA here is from genome assembly GCF_000699105.1 of Pygoscelis adeliae. Classification (NCBI taxonomy): domain Eukaryota; kingdom Metazoa; phylum Chordata; class Aves; order Sphenisciformes; family Spheniscidae; genus Pygoscelis; species Pygoscelis adeliae. Next base: position 807,924 of record NW_008824540.1, read on the forward strand.
AGTTTAGAATTGAAACTGTAAAGAAATACTCTTGAACAACAACCTGTTGTGTATGTGACAGCAAATACCTTCTAAGGCTCTTCTAAAAATAAAAATCTATCGGTCCTGAGCTATAACAGCCAAGCCAACAGCCCGTCCATCTGAATACATTAACTTTGAGAAATTAACAGTTAGGTTGTCATAAAGAAAGGAAGATCACTTTGATTTGTGGGTTTGCACCCTTCAACAGAATTGCTCAAAACAAGAGAGTTTGCTTTGCAAACAGGATATACATAGGAAATACTCAGGAAGTATTCCCCTGGATACCAGACACACTCTCACCTGCTTCCTGAGCCAAGGGAAGACTCACTGATGCCTTTTTCTCCTCCTTTCCTTTCACATTATTCCTACAATCATGCAGCAGAAATTAATCTGTCCAGAGGAATCTGTCTAGAGGAGAGAAAAGACAAATGGGGAGCATATTAGAACTTGACTCTAAACACTTTAATTTAATACTTGACTCTAAACACTTTAATTTAATACTTCTTGATCTTTATTTTTAAAACAAAACACAAGTTTTCTGAACATTATTTTGGTGTTAAATAGGATTTTCTAATACAGATGAATGAGATAGTTTTACACATCAGAGCATTGAATATTTCATCTTTTAATCTACTTTACTCCTACACGCTAATCCTTATACGTTTAATATACACTTAACACCTACCATTTTATCATTATAGACACCTACTCAGCTAATCAAGGAGTTCAAAAAGTTCCCATTGCATGGGTAAATAAGTTTAGCAGATCACCATTATTTAACAAAAGCTATAGAAAGAAAGCAAATACACCCTACTTACTAAGGTAAACAAATGAAACTTCATAATCTAATTGGAATTTAAACTGTTTAAGATTATAGCCCTCACTTCATATTTATGGTCAAAGTGTTTTAAAATATAAATGACTGAAGATTTCACAATCTTGTTCTGATGTGAATTTTGGACATCTCTTATGAGACACATTCATTCTATATCACTGTAACAAAAGTGGCATGATTGCAAAAGAATCAAACATTTCCCATCATGCCAGTTGAACAGTCAGTACCCAAATGCTTTAATGCAACTACTTTGTGTAAATGGGTACAGAGCACACATAAAACATCAATTACAAAGTACACTGCAGCTAAGGAGAAAAACAAAACAAAACAAAGCCAGCATCAGTTATGGCAAAAGCTGGTAAAAAAGAAAAAAAAAAAAAGAAGTCTGCACATCTAAAAAATGAAAAATCTTCATTTTCCACAGGTTTCATTTCATATTTTTATTTCCACTTCATGTTAGTATCCTTGTCTCATTCCTTTTACTTTTACCTTCAAGTACAGCACAACACTTAAGGAGAAACTACCATTTGTCATCACTAATCCACTTTTAGCCTTCCTTCTCAGAGGTACCTTTCTCCCTTCCTCCTCTGAAAAATTTTTTTAGTTTTAGAAAAAAAGCAAAACAAAACACAGACTGTCCATTGTGGTTTATTGAGTAGCAAAAAGGAAGGGAAAAATAATTTAAAAGTCTCAGTTGATTAAATAAATCTTAAATAAATCTTCAAACCTAAATTTCAGATTTCCCAAAAGCAGAAAATAACATTAGAAACTGCTTTTCCCCCACCAAAATAAACTACATGCATTAAAGTGTTAGGTTGAAAGTTTTTGCCCACAATTATAATATTGCTTACAATGTTTGAATTACAGTATCAAACATGACTCCTCTATGATGTAGGTCAAAATTAGACTGTATTTCATATAGCCAATTAAAATATAAGTTTAAAATTTGTTTAATAATTCTTTTGCTGGAAGCTCCCTCAGTTAGACTTCTCATTTTCCAAAAATATCCCCTTCTGATAAGAAATTTAATTATATTTTCCCTTCTTAGTTAATTTTGAAACTAAAGTCCCTGTAACAAGTAATACAATATGCCTACTGTAGTAAGCAATGTAATCTCACCTTCCCCTAGAGAAACACAGAGTGGTTGAGGTTGGAAGGGACCTCTGGAGATCATCTAGTCCAATCCTGCTACTGAGAGGATGGTCACCTACAGCAGGTTGCCCAGCACCATGTCCACTTGGGCTTTGAATATCTCCAAGGATGGAGATTCCAAAACTTTCCTGAGCAAACTGTGCCGATGTTTGACCAGGGTTTGTTGTTTTTTTTTTCTTATGTTTAAATAGAATTTCCTGTGTTTCAATTTGTGCCCATTGCCTCTTGTCCTGTCACTGGGCAGCACTGAGAAGTAAGTCCATGTGTCTTTTGTACTGCAGAACCCAGATCTAAACCCAGCACTCCAGGTGTGGCCTCACCAGTGCGAGTAGAGAGGATCACCTCCCTTGATGTGCTGGCAATGCTCTCCTAATGTAGCCCCAGAGGAGGCTGACCTTCTGGCTCATGTTCAGCTTCTTGTACATGAGGATCACCGTGTCCTTGGGCGTGACCATCTCATGGTCACTGCAGCTGAGGCTGCCCCCAACCTTTGCAAGTCTGATCAGTCCTTCCTTGTTTGTAAGTATCAAGTCCAGCAGATTGTCTCCCCTCATCATCTCCTTAATCACCTGTGTCAGGAAGTTATTATCAGTGAACTCCAGAAATCTCATGGATTGCTTGTGCTTTACATGCTTGCTTGCCCTTCCAGCAGATATCAGAGTTATTCATGTCCCCCGTGAGGTACAGGGCCTGCAAATGAGGCTTCTTTGAGTTGCCTGAAGAAGGCCTCATCTATGTCTTAATCAGGTAGTCTGTAGCAGACCCCCATCACAACATCATCCACATTAGCCTGCCCTCTAATCTTGACTAAGCAGCCCTTTGCTGACTCATCACCTGCCCCTAGGCAGAGCTCCATGCATTCTTGCTGCTCTCTCACGTAAAAGGCAACTCCTCCTTGCCTTCCCAACCTGCCCTTCCTAGTGACCCTGATTGCAATACTCCAGTAGTGTGAGCTATCCTACCATGTCTTTGTGATCGCAATGAGATCTCAGCCCTGTAACTGCACACGGACCTCTAATTTCTCCTTTTTCTTCCCCCCTACTGCATACTTGAGTTTACAGACACTTCAGAGAGACACCCAGTCATGCTGATTTCCCAGAATGGGAGTTTTCTCCATTACACTGTTATGTGGGCACTTCCCTATATATATGCATATGTTTGACATGGGCTTCCTTCAGTCCTGTTTTAGTAATTATGAGATGTCTCTTGTCCACATCACCCTACATACTTTATTTTGCCATCCTAGTCTACCACTTTCTCACTTGACTATGGATTGTCATCTCTCTCCCCTGTCATTCCCAGTTCAAAGCTTTCCTCAGCAGGTTAGTTTTCCTGTTGACAGAGGTGCTTTAGCTCCACATCCTTTGGTGGATCCTGTCTCTTTCAAGTAGTCTTCCATCCTCAAAAAGGGTCCCATGGTCATAAAAACTAAATTCCTGTTATTTACGCCAGGCACTGTCATGCATGATCCATCCACTCTGCCTCAGGCATTTCCCCTGTACCAACAGGACTGAAGATACACCACCTGTCTCTCCATGCACTTGGCCATGATCCCAAAGCCATGTAGCCACTCTTGATATGCCACAGGTCTCCCGTGACCATATCACTGGTATCCAGATGAAAGAGTAGACAGGGATAATAGTCAGCTGGTCAGCATGACAAAGCTTCTCTGGTAGTTAGTACTGTCATGCCTGTTAGTCTCCTATTTTTTTTTTTAACTTAAAATGCTTTTTCAAACAATCCGCTGCACAGACATACTCCAAGTCATACACACAAAGAATAAATTATTTACATTTTTAAATACGTACGTAACATTAACACAGGGCCTCAATAAAAACACTATTTACAACCGCTATTTTGTATGTCACATAAGCTGCATAAGGTCTTAAGCCACCAAAGAAAAGGAGAGGATGATAATTTTCTCAACTGTAAAAAAAAATTATATGGATTAACAGTAGATCAGGCTTGCCTGAGAGAAACTTCTCTTTATAAAAAACAGTGACATCTGACAGTATGCAATCTGCAAGGCATACTTCCTGATGAATAAAGAGATGACCAGTTTTCACAAGTTCATTGACAGATTTTTTCCTACACAATACATGTTCCTAGTAGTTGATACAATTAGAAAATTTTCAACATATGAGTTCTGACATGCAAAATAATTCTCTTACATCTCTACATAGAATCGTATTTTTATCCCTTAAATCAGTAACACTAAAGTAACTATGTTATAGTGGAGAGATTAAAGGTATGTGTTATTGATGGAGCCTTACCGGATGCTTACACATTCCCAGAATAAAATATTAGAGGCCTTTAAAAGTTTGCTTTATTGTTGGGCAGGCTCACACATTTTCTAGTTTCCAGGTGAAATTAATGATGTCTAATTACTAAGGAAACGTGCCAGAGAGTCTGGAAGAAGAGTAAAAGCTCCCAATATAAAAGCTGCTGTCTAAGAAGAGAAGACATACCAGAAAGACAGAGTTTTCTATATTTGTTCTTGTCGAGCTTTTTCTTATGTGCAGGAGCAGAATAGGAGATGAAGTGGTGACAGGAGAGGTTATGGAAGAAATCAATAAAAAGAAAGGAAACAAACTGCCAAGGCCAGGTGGTAATCATCTAGGGATCTAAAAAATGAAATTGCTAAACTACTAACTTCTTTCCTGAAACTGCTTTCATAGCAGAGGACTGGAAAATAGCTAAAGAGATTCAAGAAACTATAGGTTTCTAAACCTGACATTCACAGTGGACAAATCACAGTAAAAGGCATAAATAAAGTACAGAAGTCTGGTCACCTGATTAAATATGATACTAGGGAGAGACCACTTGTGGGTTTTTTTAAGGGAAAATCATGTCACAGAACCACTGGATTTCTCTGAAAATTTCAGCAAGCATGTGAATAATGCATGTCAAAATAATTGAGGCAGTCTGAATTTATAAGAGGCTTTAGTTGAAAGCTTTAACTGAGGATTCTTTAGGAGATAAAGTACCTATGGCATAGGAGGAAAGGATCTTGCATGGATACATAATTGGTGAAAAGACAGAAAGAGTAAACTGTGGGGTTACATGGGGATTTGTGCTAGGATCAGTGCTGTTGAACAGACTGGTAAAAAAATTGAGAAAGGAGAAGACTGAGAACACAACATTTGCTGATAATACAAAGTAGTTCAGAACAGTAAAAATAAAAGTCATCTGTGAAGAACTGCAGAGGACCTCTGCAGGATTCAGTAGAAGACTAAATATAACATAGATAAATGTGAAGGGAATGCTCACAGACCAAAAAACCAAACCATGCTACCCTGACATAAAATTACGCTCCCTGAGCTAGCCCTTGAGATTCAGGGAAAAGACTTTGAGGTTATGACAGCTAAAGAAACACCAATTCAGAGACCATCAGTAGTCTAAGAAGCAAATCAGTTTTTAGGTATAGTTAGAAAGGAACCGTCTAAGAGATAAAACATCACTACAGACTTTCTTAAGTTCCTGATGGCTGCCACCCTTAAACTGTGTGCAGTTTTGACATTCTCTCCCCCACCTTCAAAAGGATGTAGCAGAACAGATAAAGCTTAGAGAAGAGTGAAAAAAGGTGGGCAAAGGTGGAAGAGATTCTGTACAACCAACAATGAAATTGTAGAGGCTTCTTCAGCCTAGAAAAAACAGCTGACTGAAGGAAGATAGGACAGATATTTACATTCAGACACCGTAGTTTAATTGCTTCTCACATCGTTTACTCAACTGTTTCCTAATGTTACTGCCAAATATTTAAACACAGCTCTGGCTAGAATATGAATGGATCTTTAAGAAGTACTTTCAAATAACATTTGTATGGAAAAGCACTCTTTCTTGTTAACTGTGGTCACCACCAAGTATAAAATAATAGTCTGTGAACATACAGTTGGCAAATACATCAACGAACAGCTTATAATAGACCTCTGCCTTAAAATGAAGTTACTTGGCTGGGCAGTTACTAGTCTGAATCATCTATTACAGGTGTCCAAAGCCAATAATTCTCACTCTCATTTAAAAAAAAAAAAAAAAAGCTAAAATTCTGTGGAACTGTGAAAGAAATCCTGTTAGAGTCCATGCAACATAATAATAATAAAAAAAAACAATTAAAAAATAATTCAGCAACAAGGTTCATTCAAGTAATAACTATCACAAACTTGCATCACCCTTTCCCTCAGTTTACAAAACCTTACTTAGGAGCAGGTGTTTGCAGTTTAATAGAAAAAACAGAAACATGGGGAAAAAAAAACCAGTCCCTCCCTCCCTCTCCCAGCAATTGAAACACTGGTAGAAAAGTATCTTAGATCTATCTAAAGAAGAAGTCCATAATCTTGCTAAATAAAACAGACATCAGCACAACAAAATAACAAAGGGTCACCATGGCTGTCACCAATGGAATCATCCCAGTAACATACACATCAAGCAGGACAGCAGTTAATGAGATATAAAAAGGTAGTATACTAAGTTATTTCCACACCCAGATAATGCAAAGCCATCTTCCAAATAAGCATAACAAAAAAGTGGAAATTTCTCTGCAAATGTGGAAAATTTTAAGTGCGTTGGACTCAAATGTAAAACGTTGAAATAGCCCCAAAATAAGCATAAAGAAAACATTACAAACATAAGAAAAATCACTTCCAATACCAGAAAGCGATACATGGCATGAGGACTATAACAAGCAGAATTACTTTTGATCACTTCAATTTTAAAATTAGAGTCTATAACTGTCTTCAAGCTATTTTATTTTTCTGAGACAAACGTAATTAAAAAGCTGCCACTCAATGGTAGAAAATATGGTCAAGGAATTAAAAGACATGCAGATAATACACAAAATGCTACAGTAAGAAAAAGGATATAGTAAATAGGCTATGAGGTCAGTGTCATAAGCAATACATCTCCATTTGGTTTCAACCCACCTTTAAAAAGTCAACCCCCATCCTACCTTTCTGAGCATCTACAAATTAACCTTGACACACCTTGAAATAGCATCAGTTCTTCATCAGTATGGCTATGGACTACTCAGAAAAAATTATCTTCTGTAGCAGAGAAGAAACTGTCAAGTAATGGAAATTGGAAATGACTCAATAAAATGTTACTGATATATTTAGTTAAATGTGAATGCATACCTGTAAAGCCCCTCAGAAGACCTGCAAAAAAATAGCATAATTTACAAGGAGCATTATATCTCTCTCTCTAGAACCGTGTAAAACACAATGGGTTTTTTTCATTCTTTGCCTTAAAAATTTCACATAATTTGGGCTTTACTTTCAGCTGGTTCTAAGTAGTATCATGAAAAAAAAAGGTCATGAAAATTCATCAGTCTTTGATGCAAATTACTGCCTTAATGATTAGCTTGTCATAGCTTAACGGCCTCACATGGCAATTTTAATTATAGCACAGAGATACCAGAGTTTGCTGTAAACCAGCTGGCTTGAATACTAGAATTAGTTTAGCCATGGCTGTGTGAACATACACCCTGGGTAATTTAACCGCTGACTCTCTGCACCATAGCTACAGTGCTTCTCATTTCTGAGCTGGCGTCTTTGAAGTTAGGAGAGGTACCTCAGACACTGCACTGCCAACCGTTGCACAGAGAATTTCTTAATGACAGAAAGGACCTTGGCACACATTTGCTCAATGTAGGTTCAGACTGGCATAAATTATTTAACATTAGCAGGTGCATCCCCAGAGTTCTCTGCAGTATTCAGAGACCTAAACAAGGATGGCACCTTGCACTGGAAATTTTTTTTTCCCTTCATTTAGACTGTCCAAGTAACCTACAGTCTCAGTAATCTGATCACTTAATATTACTATGTTGAAGGTCAATATTGAAGTAGTTTGATTAGAGTAGTGTGCTAGTTCTTATTTATTCTGAGACCCAACAATGTTGCTTCTACTGGGGCATTCAAAATGTGTGTACTGCCTAAAAATTCATTAGTACGGACTGCGTAGTATAAGCATCACATGACGCTATCCCAAAAAGAGTCTGATTTTGTCATTAAACAGTTTAGCTAAAAAATACAATAAAATAAAAAATATGTTGCTCTGCAGTAGATAGGTTTCCTGTTGGCCAATCATGAATTATATTTAGTTACAGAACACAATAACCATTTTTTTTACCTGCATGGAAAGCAAAACAGCTAGGTGGGAAAATACGACATCAGTTATTAAATGATTTTGTATATCTCTTGCAGTGAAAAAATTTAGCCTGCTGCTCAGTCTCCAGTTATACATCCTGGCTCCTAATAACACTGCAGGTTGTGAGCAAACCCTAAACAACACAAAGT
>NW_008824540.1:816247-833842 GCF_000699105.1 Pygoscelis adeliae
AGGGAGGAGAAGGGAAATAATTAGCCAATAAGACAATGCAGGTTCCAAAAACCTACCAGAAGTAGGAGTTAAATGGACTTCACCATTTAATAAAACGTTCTTACAAGTAGTAGACTAGCTACTTGCCTTATTTATCCTAGCATGCCAAATAAACACAGAGAGCTTAGACAGCTACCATGAAATGAATACTCCACACTGTAGAGAATCTAGTCCTCTAACTTCAACAATTTAAGTAAAAATTGATTAAAATCCTCCCCTACATGGCAGTTTTTCCTTGAAAATAGATATATGTCAGAGACATCCTGAAAAACAATACAACTGTTACTGGGTTTATGGCAAAGGTGTGCACCCATTCTGTTGGTAAGTAACATTAAGCAACCTTACTATGGACTTCTGATGGAACTCGTTTCTGTATTGCCCTCATTAACTTCTTACTCTTGCATTTGTGCTGTTCCTTGACTTTTCAAAATCTTAAACAGCAATTTTCCTCCAACAAACATTTTGTCTTTAATAACATATGAAAACATCCATTCCCACTAAAAAAAAAGAAACTTTAACATAATTTTGAAATATTTATTGAAAGGGAGAGGCAGCAAGCAAGAGCCAGTTATGAAGTGATCATTTTCAGGCAGTATTTAGTTGTCCATAACAAATTTTCAAAGTCATGCAAAAGGTGTATCGGGGAGCAGGATTTAATTTTATTTTAGCAGGACAAAAATGAAAGCTTGTAAGGATGAGGAAGTTGACGAGGAATTTTAACACCCACACCCCCAAAAACCCATAAACCCTTCCATCAAGTAACAGATTTTTCACGTCTATATTCAGGAAGGATTATGTTCCAGGCATCTTAATGAGTTTCCACTAGTCAGCTGAGCCTTGGTGGTTTAAATAAAGTTGTTTTATTTTGTGGGGGTGAAGACCATATAAATTATAAACACAGCTCAATTATTGTGTGTAAGCCAAAGCAATGTAAATGAATGGTGTCATGTAGCTATCACTCCATATTTGAAAGATTTATGAAATACTTTAGATTAATGTGGCTATTTTTCTCAGTTCATCATAATACATATATACATATAATATATGTAGAACATGACAAGATTATACTTTAATCCGCAAATACACTTGAGTAGGCAAAACTTCAGGCACAACCTCAGTTTATTTCAGCTTCCAGGGTTTAGATTATCAAAGAGCACACAAATTGCAGTAGAGGCTACTCAAGTAAAAATAATGTCACATTTCTATTCCACAAGGTAGAATAAAAACCCAGGCATAAAACAGCTCTTTCTATGTATGTATGCAAAATTCACAGTTCTTACTGTTCTTTCTGACTTAGACCCATCAGCTGCCATAACATCCTTTCTCTAATAGTCGTCTTACATTCCCATTTCTTCCTTCCATACGTTGTACATCTAAGAAAATTGACAGCTATACCTTGAAGGCCTGTACGCATCCTTATAACTGTTAGGAAAAAAGATAATTAGGTTGAATGATACCTGAAACTTAATATGCTAAGAATATGAGACACTTCATCATATACTGGTTAATACTAGGAACATAGCTTCACAGGATGATAGTCAACTTTCTTCAGTGATACAGGCCGTCTTTTATAAATTAACTTGCTCAATGTACATTCTGAACTAATTCATCTGTGCTGGCAGATAAGATATGACTCCTTAAATGTCACTTCCCTTAAAATATTATAGCAAAAGATGAATAGGGCAAAGTGAATTTATGAGATGGTTTAGCATGAAGTATGTCTTTCCTATAAGACCAAGGGGAAAAAAAAAACCCACCCTACTTCCAACTCAAAATAAATACTCTCTTTGTCAATTTGATGTCAGTTTTGTCAACTGAATTTGAAAGACCTGAAGTTAAATGCAACGAAGGCTACAGCCATTACTCTGAAGCAGATAACAGAGAAAGTTTGCTTCCCTGAAGTGAACTTTAATGATAGCTGCTTTGAGGCCAAGTCTCAGTTTTGCTCCTTATCCTATATTCTATTGAAACAAAGACAGACAGTTCATATAATTAATATTTGCAATGCATTAAGGACATATTCATTCCTTAGCCTCTTAAAGTAATATTTCAACTTCAATCACAGCAAGTTGGATCAATCTGCCAATTTTTTTCTTAACAAGTAGCATAATAAAACTGTTGAGTGTCTGTGACCAGAAAAGTGATTATGATCTGAGGCAGAGGCCTGGTGTTTCGAAATACATAACCTGTTGACATGAATTGCTTTTTTAAGTAACTTGAACTGACAGAACTGGACAAAGAATTAAGCACTTATGTTCCTGTGGGAAAAAAATAAGTCATAAGAGAAGGGTAGACAATATGATGTGGCTACAAGCCAGCAGTTATCATACAGATTTTCAAATAGAAGAATTCAAATAGATTTCCAAAAGCAACAAAACAATTCACATATTTTCACAGCTGGATCATTGAACTCCATCTATTAGTGTTGCCTAATGTTTTTCATTACAGAGTTTTATTTGCATTTTCTAATGACTTTGCCAGGTTTCAGTCATTCTGTTCATATTGTCTAAGTTAATTCTGGGAGGGGGAGGACGGGGAGGTGGGACATAGGTCTGGGAAGAAAAGGGATGCATTCATCTTCATTAGCAGTCTGTCAGAATTCATGTTTGTTTTAAGAACAAGGTTGGGGAGGAGGGATCAGAGGGAAGATTGATAAATATTGAAAGACCTCCATTAGAAAAAATCTATTCTTTGGTATAGGTACTACAGGTTAGCTTTTGAACTTGACTTCACCTCATCTGAAATCAGCCACGTTTATTAAAAATACATACATTTAGAAACTGTAGAGACTTGCCTGAGTTGAGAAACTAAGAATTACTGAAAACCCTCTCTTTGCTGAGCACGTCCTGCTTTTCCAGCTGATAGTATGGACCAAGTGGTTTATGAACCTACCATGTAGCCCCATACACTCCAGTCCCAGGCAGCGGGAAGAAATGGGCATACTGGACTTCTGTTTCAGTGGCTGTTCTGGAGCTGTGGAGCTGAAACTGACATGCAGGAGGCAGACTCGCCTTTGCTTTAATGTCCATTAATCAGAACTCAGGTTGTTTTAGAGCAAATTGATTTAAATGACTAGGGAGATAAAAGCTGAAATTAGTGAACTACTACAGAGATGGATGGGTCAGAAACCAGGACCAGTAAGGAGTCTGTCTGGGAGCCTAGAGAGAGAAATGGGTCAGGAAAGGGGGATAATCAGTGGCAGAAGAGAGAGGACAGTGCATGAGATGGTGATGAGAAGGAGCCAGGGGGTGGAAGAGAGGTGACCTCTCCCAGAGAAATGTGATGTATGTCAAAACAGGTAGATGCAACTTTCTTAAAAGACAGATAATCCATCTTCATTAATCTCTAAATAAAACCTGACCCAAAGCTTGATTAAATTGTTGGAAAACCTGCCATTGACTTTGGTGGCACAATGAACAGAATTTGTAGCTAAGATTTATACAAGTGTTATGCATTCTTTTATTTCTGCTCCTGATACAATCAGCCATTGAATGCAGAAGAGAATTAAATTTTAAAAAATATATATCAAGGGATTGAAGCAATAAATGTAGAAAAGGTTGGAGAGAAAAATCCTACTTTGAACTGAGCAGTGAATAACCTGTGATTCTCCTTACATCTTATTTAAATTTTAAGAACAGTAGTTCCATTTTTTCCTCACTAGTTAACAAGTAAAACTTTTTGTTTAACTGCCGAAGCATAATTATAGTTTAACATCATTTAGACAGATTATGTATTCCATGAGGAGATGACTATTTGGTTTTCTCAGACTTGGATTGATGCTCACTTACTGGACCTTTGTTTCACAACAGAAATGCTTTGAGTGCTCCCATAATGCAGATTAATAATAATAACACATTGTATTAGAAAGTAAATGGTCCCATTTCTAAACAAAGAAGTCATAGAACAGAACAAAACAGAATAGAATAGAATAGTTCCAGTTGGAAGGGACCTACAATGATCACCTAATCCAACTGCCTGACCACTTCAGGGCTGACCAAAAGTTAAAGCATGTTGTTAAGGGCATTGTCTAAGTGCCTTTTAACCACTGACAGGCATGAGGCATCAACCACCTCTCTAGGAAGCCTGTTCCAGGGTTTGACCACCCTCTCGGTAAAGAAATGCTTCCTAATGGCCAGTCTGAACCTCCCCTGGTGCAGCTTTGAACCATTCCCACGTGTCCTGTCACTGGATACCAGGGAGAAGAGATCAGCCCCTCCCTCTCCACTTCCCCTCCTCAGGAAGCGGTAGAGAGCAATGAGGTCGCCCCTCAGCCTCCTTTTCTCCAAACTAGACAAACCCAAAGTCCTTAGCTGCTCCTCACAGGACATTCCTTCCAGCCCTTTCACCAGCTTTGTTGCCCTCTTCTGGATGCAATTTTTCAGGCATTTTTGGTAGAACCTTTTGGAATGTTTTGCTAGGTTAAGCAAGTGCTTCATTTGCAAGACTTAAAATACAGTATCATATACCAGATTGGCCTGGTTTTGGCTGGGATAGAGTTCATTTTCCTCATAGTAGCTCATATGGTACTGTTTTGGATTTGTTACCAAAACAGTGTTGATAATACAGAGATATTTTAGTTATTGCCCATGGGAAGTAGTGAATGAATGCCTTATTTTCCTTTGCTTGCACACACAGCTTTTGCTTTCCCTATTAAACTGTCTTTATCTCAACCCACCAGTTTTCTCTTTTATGCTTCCCATTCTCTCCCCCATCCTACTGTAGGCAGAGTGAGCAAGTGGCTGTTTGGGGCTTAGCTGCCTACGGGGGTTAACCCACAACATGCATTAAAAATTAGAAAATGCTATTGCTACTTTTCCTAGTCCAGTCTCCTCTTCAGTTTTATTATAATACCAGCTAAATTTCTAGATATTCTACACTTACTAAAAAACAGTAATGAAAAGGGTGTTGGAAAGCTAACAGTTTTTAAATCCAATCTAAGTATTTCAAGATGTTAGATACTACCTTAATAAATGTGTATTGCACATGTAACATTCAAGTTTCTGAATGCATGGGGGAAAAAAAATCATTAAAGGAACAATAATTAATTATTGTGCATGGAAATCAGTATCAAATCCAAGGTTTTTCAAAACAGTACTAGAGTCAACTGAAGAATACTACTCTTCAGTTGTTTTTCTTATGTGATGTTAAGACCAAAACAAAAGCAAACAAGTCCTGGAGGATTTAAAGCAAATATTCTATTTGATGGATTATCCTTCCTTGGGTTATCTTAATTTAAGGAACCTAAGGTGTTTGAATCATATAGCTTGCATTTTGTCAATCAAAGAGCCTCATTGCAAGTCAATAAAAGGAATGTTCAGTCATGACTTAGGCAAAATAAACAGGTTGTGACCCACTGGTATACTCCATTGCCAGTATATCACTTACCCTTTTATGAACCCATAAAGAGCAGAAGGGCATTGCATAAACACACAGAGAAAAGAAATGTGAAGAAGGGTGATTCAGAGTGGCTCTTCATTATGCAAAGTCACCTAGATTTAGCAGAATAAAGAGTATGGGGTGTTGCTTAGATTTAATGCCACAGCCTATTCAATATGGTGTCTTTCAAACCCTGTCAATATAAGAAAAAATAATCTGGAAGTAAAAGCTCAAGGAAGAAATTAAATAGAATTTAACCTCACCTATATCTTTCTATAAGCTATATACTCTCAAAGGTCATATGAAGCTCTGAGAAGGAGAAAGGTATCAGCTGCAAAGCTTTAATCTGGAAAGTTATCAGTTATAGTCTTCTACCTTGGAGAAACCTGCTCCACTTTTCTTTTCAGGGCTCAGGAGAAGGGAGATGGTCTTTTTATGACATAATCACAAGCATAACTGGAAATGCAAGCAAATTGAAGCCGTCATAATCAATGAGAATTCCTCATTTGTCTTCAAAAAGTTTCAGGCCACACAACACAGTTGACACAAAACCACAATATGGTAGCAAACATGCAATTCTGAGAATGCTATGGATGCTGTGACAACAAAATATGCATGCACTGTTTTTGTTCATTGCCTTTGGCCAACCTTGGATAAAATTGATTGTCTCCCCTTTACTCCCTGCTGGCTAGAAAGCAGTTTAGAGAGCAGACTGCTTTATTTTTTGACTTGGATATATCCTAAAGCAAAATCCAGGTACTTCAAAGAGGGAAAGGTCTCATAAATGTGTTATAGAATGACTGTCTGAATAAAGAGGAAAATGAAGACAGAAGCCAATAAATATTGTTGCTATGCTGGAAACTAAAGCAGTTTAGACAATATCATAATGGCTACGTCTACAAACAATGTGCAACAAAACCCTTTTGACCTCAGGCTGTCACTTCATGCTATGAAAAGAAATACCTAGCATCTAATTTCTAGATCCAGCTCGAACACATTCTAGTTATGGCTAGATTGATTTGGCCTCTGGAACTACACAATTTTGCCAGCTTGGTGATTGCAGTGAAGGCTCAGTCTATACCTTCCCTAAAAGGCTAAGCCTCAAGGCACAGGAGCTCATTACTGAATGGCTGAGCAGTAAGGGAAAAATGTAGAATTCACATTTTAAGCTGTGCAACCAGAGGCTTACTTAGTACCATTCTGCAGATATATTGGAGGATATAACTCATTTCAGCACTATCTAAGCAACAAATTGATAAAAGGGTACCCCCAGCTGGTTTTGCTATTCAAGAGACAAGAAAAACTATTAACAATTCCACTTTCAAACTAAGATGTATGGTGCGAAATTGTATTGAAAATGTACTTTTTAGTCAAGTATGAGATTGGTCATACACTATCTTTAAACAATGACTGAGCTCTACTACAAGTTTGGCACCTCTGTTTTTTCCAGCATTCTTGACTGATTCAGCATAGTACTATTGAACAGCAAGGACTGCCAAAAGCTGAATTTAATGTATACAAACTCAGCAAATAAATAACCTTAAAGCTGGTTTGCTATGACCATGTAAAAATAAGGATGAGGCAGGCTGTAAAGTTTTTATACACAGCCTTAGAATAAATGTGTTATTCACAAGTGAGCTGCCAGGTCATTTCTAGTAAGCGTCAATAGACTTCACACTTCAGGACATCCTGAATAATTTGCCAGACACAATCCATTTTTCAGGTTGTTTTTTTTTTAATAAGTGTTACTGTACAATTTTACTGAGATTCCTTTGCAATTATGCTAAAATAGTTTTACACAACAGTCTTCTAAAAGCCAGGCTCAATAATATAAGACCAACTGTGTGAATGTTAAAAATGGATCAAGAAAAATAATCTTTTAGAAACTTCTAAAGTTAATTTATCGAGGTCACCACTCTATTTATTCTAGGAAGGGTTGTTTTGTTTTGTTTTCCTGTTAATTTGCCAGTTGTGGTGTTTATTTTGCTAAAATTTTTCAAAGGTATAATATTCGTGATAAATTCACCACACACACAAAACTTACACATAATGACAGTGCAAAGACATCCTAGCACACTGTATATGCAACATATTCAAGGAATGCACCAAATCTATAGTGTATGTAGGTTATTGTTCTGTACATTCCTATCAACTCTGATGCATTTCAAGCATTCACTCACTGCAAACATACAGACTAATTTATACCTCCCCAGTAAATCCGATGTGTTCTCATCATGTTGAAACGATTGCATGTATACAGTTTATTCTCATACCCAACACTCTTCTAAATATGGACATTTCTTTACCATGAGACTGAGAATGGGAATGAGAATAGCCATGAGAATACCATCTGAAAAGGCCTTAGGTCACAACATCAGAGTTTTACCCTGTATCTGCCAGCACAGAAAGAATTGTCATCCCTTATTTCTAGAGCATATAATACCAAAACCTTCCATAGAGCAGTTGTACCCGTTACCGATATAGATGAGCCATTGAAAGACATGAATGTGTTAAGCTGGAAAAAAGAGACAGGGCTTAGACTGGTTCCTGTGACATACCCAGAACATGCCCAAAGCCTCTGTGTCCCTTCACCCTCAACTAGCCAAGGGAAAAGCATATTTATGGATGTTATTTATTGACAACCAAACCCACACCTTGAGCATTAGCCCTGAAAGAAATATTGGTGTGGCGCTGAACTTATGAACTAACAGGACTATAAGTTTAGCAAAAAAAGACCAAAAACCAAATGTGTTAACATATTTTTTTTCTGGGATTGCACATTGTTTATCTTACATTTCAGCTCAGGTGAAAAAAAAAAAGGAAGAAGTACCTCTGCACTAAAAGGGAAATTTCTCTATGTGAGAACTCTGAAGGGGAAATATTGGGTTTTTAAATGTTACTGCTAAAGATGATCACATAATGGTAAGAACTGAAGTGGTATTTCTAAAAGCATATGACAAAACACATGTATAATACACCATATAACAGCTATATGTGTGTGTGTGTGTGTGTGTGTATGGAATTCCAAGGAGCAGAATATTCTCCACATAATTTACTCTACAATTTTAAAGTCTATTAGTTCATCACTGCTAAAAAGAAGCATAACAAATCCATGATAAGTGTAGTTAAGTATTTCAGGGAAGACTAGCACAAGTGACTTAATTATACACCTGAGGCACGAAATGGATCTGAAGTGACACACAGAA
Source organism: Pygoscelis adeliae (assembly GCF_000699105.1). Classification (NCBI taxonomy): domain Eukaryota; kingdom Metazoa; phylum Chordata; class Aves; order Sphenisciformes; family Spheniscidae; genus Pygoscelis; species Pygoscelis adeliae. Next base: position 824,869 of record NW_008824540.1, read on the forward strand.
AAAAGTAACAGCCACAAAGTCTGCCCTCTATGAAGAAATAAGCATAATAAAGAGAAATGAACAATATTTTTCAACTTTAATTAAAATATTAATGGACTTCTTTAAGCATCACAACTGTTTAGAAGTGTTTTAAACGCTTCCATGACTTATCTGTGTTTCACGAACCTAGTAAAAATTATGGCTGTTAGTTAAAAATTATTACACAATTTAAATGGTGCTTATTGTACTTTATTCAATTCTAGGAGAATCTAATTGATTCTTTGGCTTATGTTCTATATAGACTGTCTTCAAAGGCCTGTATCTCTATTAAAGAGAGAAGCCTAAATGATATTCCCTGGTAATTGAACTAGCTGCATACTAAACACTTTTATCTTTGTCTTAATAAATTTTTTTCCTTCCCAAAAGCTGTAAGAGATAAGCATGCCTGAAGTTTATGTGTAGTTCAAATAAAAAATAAGGTAGATAAATGGAATGAACTGAATAGTGGAAAGAAATCTACTATGAAATTAAGTTATAAATTGTAACTATGGAAAAAGCCTTTGTAATTAAGAATAATTTAGAAAGGCATGGAAGATGTTTAATCAGTATGTAAATTAACTGATGATTTTTTTAGAAACGTTGTAGAAGTTAGCTCAATAAAATCCTTTCAAAACTTTTTTAGTGGCCTAAAGTAAAAACAGACAAACAAACAAACAAACAAACCACCCAGGCTCCAAATTCTTTGTAATTTTTCGTCTGTATAGGGATAAAACCCATGCCCTACTTCACAACTTCCTCAGTATGTGTGACCTAACCCACAGTACAGATTAAACCAAAATTATTTTCTGATATTCATAGACCAGTATTAATATCTGGATCTTCACACACTTTTTACTGATCTTAGCAGTTTTCACTAAGGGGTGGTAAAACATTTTATAAAGGAAAATAATGTTAATATTACTTTCTAAAAATGGGGTGGGAGGCAGAAAGTAAAATGTTCCAGCTCAGCCAGCAGGTGAGAGGCACAGCTGAGGAAAGGTATTTTGTTTCTAGACTAGTCTAGTGGTCTAGTTCATTAACCGAGGAGCAAAATTATATGAAATCGCACTTAAAGCAGAGTTCCTAGTTGAGTTTACTCTGAAAGAAGCAGCAGAACTCCCAAGTGAGACACAGACTTGAGCTGGAGCAGGACTGGGCCTTACATGGTAACAATAAAACGATGACACTTGTTACTAAATTTAACTACTTGCTTTTGACACACTGTCTTGCGTTGGTTACCTACTAGGTGTCACATTGTTTTTTCAATGAAACTTGAGCATAAGACTCTCCAACCAACAACATGTCCCTGCAGAGAAATACCCAAGTTACTTGAAGTAAGCTGACTGACATGCCAGAGCCGGTGTAGCTTTGCAACCGTTAAGTCCATACTACTAAATCTTTACTCACTTCTTTGCACACATTTCATTATGTACAGGCGGGTAAAATGCAGACTAGCTTTCAGCCCATTCATTAAGGTTTTACTGTACTTCAGATATATTGAAAAGGCCTATTAGTAAGCCAGCAGATTTCTGTGGCACTAGAAAATTGTGTGAGGAAGAACAAAATGGAAAACCTATGTTTTGATAATACATAAAAACAATCTATTGTATACAAAGCAGTTGACTTATGCACAATTTTCATGCATTCCTCAGATGTAGTTGAAGAGGTATAGACCTCCTCCAAATGGTACACCTGTTATATATTCCTACTAGTATTTCCATGCATCTATTAAATGTATCAGTAAAACTGAAGCCATGCTAAAGAGTTGAAGCTCAAACTATAATGTTACAGCATTTCTGAAGTATTACATTGAAAAGGTCTAATATAAAAGCAGAGCAAAAGCCAAACCTTGCAAATACATAGGGACAGGTTACAGCTAGAAAGCATATCTTAGTAAAATAAAAATTAAAAATGAGAGAACAGATACCTTGTAAGTATGAAGTGTATTCTACCTGTTTCTTCATCGTATTCCATATCAGTTTCTTTAAAATCCAAAACATTAACTCATGCAGTGGTAATGAACAAAACTCGCCTTGGTATCTCATGTTATATTATTTCTTTCAAGGCTGAACTTCAGCTGTCACCATCAGAAAAAACACAGATAATGCTTAACTAGACCTCAAAGAGTTTGGAGCTTTAATCCATTGTATTATAATACTGCTATATGTTAAATTGTATTTCTCTTTCTCTTCCACTGAACTTAAAAAAACTTTGCAAAGTTCAAAATCTATTCAAACTAACCAAAATGTAAGTCATTTGTGTATTTTTTTTTTTTTTTTTAAAGATAGGTATCCACCAGAAGCTGCTTAAAGAGCAATTATGTGACACAAGGTACTTATTTGGCAAAGAACCATCTCTGGGTGTCCATAGGTCAGCTTTATCTAGCATTCAGCTGTTCCAGTTGTAGAAATTACCAATGGCATTAAAATGTCTGAGGACTAAAAGTCTATGAGTAAGCCCCAAAAGCCCACCAGCAAGATGCCTGCGTTTTGCAAAGAGCCGCTCCTTTTGATGGCTCAACCACCCCTTAAGCATAACTATGTAATCTGCAATGACCAATGCAATAGTCAGGAGGAAAGCTTGCCCATTAAATGTCCTTAGCTTTTTATACAAACAGCCAACAGAGGGAAGATAAACATGTTAAAGAGCATATTGATTTCCTACCTACAACATCACCTTGAAATTTTTAGAAGAAAATAACTAAGCCAGGCAGTCAAGGGAAATACGATGCCAGAAAAGACTCCTATTATCCCAGGTGGTAAAACAGAGGTACACTGGTTGCTGGAAATGATGGTAAGTCCTAGCAAATAAAAAATGTGAGGGAAACTGCTGACACTTTTCCAAAATCCAGTTTCCCATCAGCCTAGATGATAAAAAAATCTAGACTTGTTTCAAAGCATCCTGGTTTCAGCTGGGATAGAGTTAATTTCCTTCCTAGTAGCTGGCACAGTGCTGTGTTTTGGGTTTAGGATGAGAACAATGTTGATAACACACCCATGTTTTAGTTGTTGCTAAGCAGTGCTTACACTAGTCAAGGACTTTTCAGCTCCCCATGCTCTACTGACTGAGAAGGCTGGAGGTGCACAAGAAGCTGGGAGGGGACACAGCCAGGACAGCTGACCCCAACTGGCCAAAGGGATATTCCATACCATGTGACATCATGCTCTGTACATAAACTGGGGGAAAGCTGGCCTAGCGGGCCACTGCTCGGGGACTGGTTGGGCATCGGTCGGCGGGTGGTGAGCAATTGCATTGTGCATCACTTACTTTGTATAGTCTTTCATGTGCTTTTCCCCCCCCCCCCCGGGGGGGGGGGGGGAGTGAGCGAGTGGCTGTGTGGTACTCAGTTGCCAACTGAGGTTAAACCACAACACAAAGTAAACACTGTGGAATTCAATATCTTATTATGTGATTAGCCATTTCTCCATTGTTTTTAACGAACTGACACTTATTTTAAGTATAACAACTTTTTTAAAAACTAAGAAGTGATAAACAATATTTTTCGACATTACTAAAGACAACCAAGATATTATGATCCAAGTTTTTTGTAAATTTAAGAGTTAGCCACAAAGAGTAACAAGGCCCAGAACTCCACAATATGAAAACAGAAATAAGAAAAATTATTAAAAAAAAAAATCATTCCTTAACAGAAACCAGATGAAACGAATCAGTCAGTTAACCAAAAGAAGCACTGTATGTATGGAAACACTGATTAGCTGAGAAAAAATAGAGTTATAAACTTCTGCTTCCTTTATGAAGAGTTGAAGGAGAAGGACTTTCTCTCTGCACTTTTCCCCAGAGCTCTCTCCAAGCTGAAGATGACACTAACCTTTCTTCTACTCTTCTAAAGTCCTTGCTGTTGTCAGTGATAAACACTGAACAATTCTTTTAAAGAAGTTTGCAAATAGCAACACAAGTAAAAGCATTTCTCCATTGATTTAAAGAGATTTGATTAACTTGCTCCAAACCATTCTGGATGATGGTTGCAGATTTGACTAACAAACATAGCAACACAGATTCCCAACTTCAGGGTCTGAGGTGGAGTTGCCCTAGCTTTTCTTTTAAGCAGTGTATCAAAAGCTTCCACTTCACTATCATTGCAGGTAGTAGTTTTTTAGAAAGTAAGATAATTTTAGAAGATAATGACTTACCAGAGTAAGTAATTAAACAGCTAAGACTGAGACTATCAGAGTCTTAATAAGAGTGAGACAGACTGAATAGAAAACCTGGAAATCAACTCTACCCTTTGATCACTGTGTCCTTGCAAGGTAGGTCTTTTATCCAGTCCTCTCTGCTTGCAGCACACTCCCTCTGATTACCACAGATAATGTGTTGCCTGGTGCAAAGCCATTTCCCTAACCCTACCTGCCAGCTCCACATCAGCCTGTTCATCCATCTGTCCAACTCTGCATTCCCAAAACCCTCCGAGCTGAGCCTGCCCAGTTTCTCTCAGGGAAAGGCAGAGACATCTTTCCTGGAAGTTTTTGCCATGCTGAAACAAGGGTGACACTGACACTTTTTTTTCTCTTTTCCACCAGTCCACATCATTTAAGGGAGACAACACTTCAAACAGCAAATCAGAGTTAAATGATGTTTCTCATACTCCCCCTCTATTTGTTTTCAGCATAACTGGATCTAAACAGCAGTAAGATCTTTGCAGTCAAGGAAATGCTTGTGTTCAGTTCCAGATTTAAACCCTGTTACTCAGACCTACAGAAAAGAGTGTTTTACTGCATAAAATTCTTGATGTAGCAATGTATTTCAGGAAGAGCAGCACTGTCAATAAAGGTCATACTTTGCCAGGTACCATTAGTTTTGTGGTATTTCTTATGCCATTCTGCAACTAAAAAGTTGGAAAGTCCAAAACTTCCCCGTAAAACAAAGTCAATGCTCATGAAGATTTTCTCAGACAGATATACTCCTATTCACTCCCATTCTCTGTTCCAGAGGTTTGCACAAATAGGCTTTCATTCTCATGCACACTTTGAGCATCCACATTGAAAGCTGAACCTCACCCAGGGTATATTTTTACACTATTTGTCATTCACTCACTTAAAGTATTTCAGCCATTTACTTAGAAAATAAAAATGCTAGCTCATCATTAACTATTTTACAGTGATGGTTCACTATTTGACAGCAACCTACAGATTGAAAAGTATTTGCCTGCATTACCCATCACTTTGCACAGATAATACATTCAGACCAGATGTAAAAGCATGTTCTTCTCTCTCATACCCACAGCTTCCTTTTCCTTTCTACTCATCACACACTTTTTATTTCAACTTAAAACCCAGAAAACCACTATTTCTCCCACAAATATTTTTCTTCTGCAAACACTTTATTGCATGAGCAAATTTTTTCTATTAATTAAATTAACACTGTCAGAAGTGACCTTGCAGAGCTTCTCTTGTCAATGATCACAAGCAGGAGGAAAAGCCAGACAACATTTACCTCCTTCTTTACAAAGCTTTCGTGGAAACCAGGCAGTAAAACATGTAGCACAAATGTGAAACTTTTGTCTGGAGAACATGCCCTGAACTTCAGACTGAATATAGAGACATGTGCTTTATACCTACTGTATCTCTTATACTCCAAAATATGGTAAGAACATGTCAGATATTTTGACATCTGCTCTGTCTTCTGACAGCATGTGCGATTCCAGACATGCCTTTTTCAGGAAGGTTCAGATAACAAAGTTTAGTAAATAGCCTGTCTTAACCATGACTCCTACATTGTGCTTTCCAGAGTGATCAGTATGTTGCTTTTTTGGCTAGAGAAGTTTTGCTTTAGTACTGGAAGTCTCTGCTTAGGAACAGAGGGCTAACTCTTGTATAAGTCAAATTCTCAATGAAATTATGGTAGTGCAAATTGTTGTGAGCTGCGGTATCAGTGCCTGTTTGTGATCAAAGGTCTGATCCAAAATGTCAGTAACAGTAATTCACAAAATTTTACTGTACCCTTCCATGTTTCCTGTAATTAAAGGGAATAAGAAAGCCACATTAATACTAAATATATTTTTTTCTGATTTGGGGTTATAGTAATTTCATTCTCTTTTTAGAAGTAATCTAATAATACATAAAAAGCAAATCACTATCAATGAATGACAGAGGAAGTATCAGAAGCATTAGAACTTTTTCTAGAGAAACTACTATGCATTCAGGCAATTGAATTTTCACTCTGATATAAAACATTTGATTTTTTTCATCCACACATGAATTTAATTTGGCTTAATGTCCAATTTGCTTGAAAACTTTATTGCAAGCATGCATATAAAAGCACAAATCCCAATGGATATTCATACCTGCTTCCAAGAAAGTACATACTTTAAGATAATTAAATTTCCTATTTTGTAAATTCAATTTTAGCTCTCCAAAGGGATTTTTTTTCTGAACTTTTAATCTCTGAAAGCAATCAGAGTGTAAAGATGTTATTTGAGAGTAAAAAATATTTTAGCATCTGGTAGAATAAAATGTTGCCTTTAATAAATAAGGAATCAGACCTTTAACCATTATGTTTCACATATTTTTGTATTGTGATGAGGAAGACTGCTACAGCTTCTGCATTCTTTCTCATCATATTACCAGAATCTGTGACAATATCTATGAATTCTAACACCACAAATTTTGTGATTCAATGCATGTAAAGAAAGCATGACCACAGAGTGATTTTCACCACTATTGCCATACCACTGAATTGTCATTCATTCATGTGTAGCACACTCAGAAGGATAGTAATTTTTTCACCAGAACAAGTAAAATGGAGTGGTGGGGTGCTAGCCATCATTTATAGTTAGGATATAAACCTCACACTTTCATTAGCAGATACTGAACTAAAAGGATTGAGAAATACTGCACAGTAATTCAAAAAGAAAAAAGAATACGTTTTTCTCTGCTAAACAAACAGCTTTGTTCTTGAGTAGTCCTTGTTAATAATCAGTAGAAGTCACTGTTGTTTCTTATGCCCAATAATCAATGAACTTTCAGTCATTTCAGCTAAATTCAGACATCATGATGTTCATACACTAAAATCCATTATCTTGGGAGAGATCGTTTGTTAAGAACTGCATGTATATGTAAATCACTATTCTGTCACTCTTGGAGTGTTCACGAAGGATTAGATTCACAACAGCACAACGAGGAAGTCTATCTGAGCAATTTCATATGCTGTCCTAAAGTGAAAGAGGGAATCTCCGTGTCAGTCTGCTACCACTCTCATTCTAAAACTTCATTGAAACATAAAAATGAGACTATCTTTGGTCAGTAATTTGTAGATCACACAGTTGGAAGATATTTCAAAAGTAGTAGACTTTCAATGTGCTAATCAACAAGGATATGAGTAGGAGAATATTCCAAATGATTTCTAAACATATTTCATATAGTCTTTTGTGGGGAGGACCTTCTGGCTGCTCCTATAGAAGGATTGCATACATGTTCAAAAAAAAAAAAAACAACTCACAAATGTTCTGTGTTCCTTGATATTTTCACTCAAATGTGCAGCAACTGAATGTTTATGAGATGCAATTACTCAACAACAGATATTCTCACATTTATGGATGGATTAAACACTGTAAGATTTAATTAGCTTATGCTTAAACAACATGAAATTATGAATAGCAATCATGTTTCTTAATTTACCTCTCCTACGATTTTCACTCCTTTTAAAAAAAAAAATTGAAGATTATTAAGTTTTAGTTAGAAACAGGATAAACATAGCAGAATATTACATAGGGAATGAAAATTTGAATACATTTGTCAAATGCACCATGTAAACATATTTCAGCAAAAACATTGGTATGTCTCCAGCTTTTTAATAGTTTTTCCTCTGTGTGGGAAACAAATGAGGTGGGGGAGAAAAAGGATATAGACCTTCATGTTAAAGGCAACAGAAACACAAAGCAGCTTTCAAATCTTTTTTTCTCCCTCTGTTTTCATATTTAATAGGTTACAATTGTAGAAAAGCTTAGAAACAAACATCTTCAGCTACTCCACCTCTCCACACATATCACTTCACCACCAGCTGAAGAGGCTGAAGGGACAAGAATGTGAGAGGTGATACCCTAAATCCATGAGAAAGTATTTGATGAAGTGCGATTTCTCCCCCTGGCAGAGATGACTATACTGTAGTCACTGAGACATTCTCCCTTATTTAAAATTCTTTAACACTACATGTTAAAAAAGAACCATTACAACATATTATAACAATAAGAGCTAAAGGGAAAACACTGTTTGTTTCCTGTGCTTTGCTTTCTCAGTTTTCAATAACACCAAAATTCACAAAAGGAGGAAAAATATTCTGCTTTGAAAGCAATAGAAAAAGATATGAAAAGTATTTGTTCGGTGCCTTATCTTGAGTTAAGTGGAAAAGAATAAGGGACATTGACTAGTTTCTCCAGTCAGAGTTTATCTCAGTTTTCAGTTTTCCTTTGAAGAAAAAGTCTACTGACACCTTCGTCCTCTCATTTGTCATTTCTGATGTCTGTGGAAGCAATTGCCAGTTGTAAAGCAACCATCTAATGAGATAATATTCAATGATATAAATTTCTATCATATTCAAATGTAGAGTGATGTGTGATTCCACAAATACGTAGCTAGTCTCTGAGATTCTCTTGGTAGATATTGTGCTCCTCTGAAAGGTGGGTAAACCACTACAGGCTTGATTTTCAAAAGTGCGGACACATGCACTTCTCAGGGACTTAAAACCAGGAAAAACAGGTGAACAAAACAGGAGGAAATAACCTGATTAATGAAATAATAAATGAGTAAAAGAATCATAGAATCATAGAATCATTAAGGTTGGAAAAGACCTCTAAGGTCATCGAGTCCAACCATCAACCCAACAACACCATGCCCACTAAACGATGTCCCAAAGTGCCACATCTACACGTCTTTTAAATACCTCCAGGGATGGTGACTCAACCACTTCCCTGGGCAGCCTGTTCCAATGTTTAACCACTCTT
>NW_008824540.1:837810-849111 GCF_000699105.1 Pygoscelis adeliae
CCCGCTCACCTTCCTGCATGCCCTCCCTGGTGAACTGCCGCGCAAACTGCCGCGCCATGCCCTTCTGACACGCCACACCCTGTTTGCCCTCCCTGTTCACCGCACTCCAGATCGCTCGCGCTCCCTGGGGGATGTTCTTGTACGTGAGGGGGTTTGGCCACCGTCCCTCTTGTCCTCGCCCACGCTGAGTCAGAGCTGCCACTCATCAGAAGCTCAGAAGTAGTAAGAAAAAGGGCCTACAAGTCCTTATCATATCTCTGCTATAGTTACTTTCCACAATTAAATTAACATGAAGAAAATGAAGGACACAGCTGAAATTGAGGAAGTTCCATTCAAAAATTATTAGGTCTCAAGAAGTGGTTTCCCTAAACCCTTTTACTCATTAAAGTTCACAGATAAGGGAACCAGCTTGTATGGATGTCTTATTAAGATAACAAGGGCCAAATCAAGTGATGTATTTGTATTCGGATAGTCCTCCACTCCCTGCCATGAAATATTTACAAATCGTAGCTAAAGACAGAAGCTTTTAGTATAGCTACAGATAGTATTATTAGAAGGATATTTTTATATTCTAACATTAAAAAGCATAACACTGTATGGAAACAGATAAATATCTTACAACTTAAAAAAAAGTTAGCAACTGCAGCAACATTTCTTTGACTAACCTATGTAAGAAAAGCACACGTGAGATGTAAGTTAAAGGCAGAGTAAGAGACTTCTGACATAGCACAGATTGTCTTTACAATGGATTCATTAACAGTCACACCCCACACTCCTCACCTCTTTTTTTCCTGACTTCGCTTCCCATCCTCCACAAAGTTAAGATTAAAGATATAGAATATATAATAGAGCAATATGGCGAACTCTCTCAGTATACAGTCTGTCAAAGAAAAGAGATTCTCAGGACCTTTGGGGACAGGGTGTTCAAAGCCAACAGAAGCAGAAACTACATTCTTACACGCTGGAAAATGCTTATCTTGATAAAACAAGCTATGTAACTAAATAAGCTGTGGGTGCCCACTGCCACTGTCCAGGTAAAGGGACAAAGTAAAATAATACAATTATTCCTTGTCATCTATCAAAAAAATGGTTTTATTATAACTGTTATCTAGCAGCTTTGTTCCTGCTTAAAATCACTAAATCATCTAAAATTCCAACCCTAGATTCTTAGCTGTCTGATATTTCTTTTTTTGTTGTTTTATTCCTTTAATGGTGTGCAATGAACCTAAACTCCCCCAATTTTTTTCCTTCCCAACTGAAAGGTTAAACTTGTCTAACTTACAGGAAAACTGCAAAGCCAAGGCCCACTGTAGCCATCTGCTTTCTGAACAACACTTATTTGGATGATGGAAGTGGAAAATGCAACTCAGCAAATTCATGTAACCTCTTAGTATTGGAATGAAAACACATAGGTATCATCAATGGAAGTATATGTATATTCCAGCCTAATAGTTGTTCTTAGCACATGATCCATAACTGGCAGTCCTATGGTTCTCTGGGAACCATTCTTCCACCCTCTCCTCCTGAAAAAAACTCCAAAACAAAACCAAAAATGCACTGTCACCTCCTCTAAGGACCCTCTGACACCATACTTGACCTTTGACATACCTCATTCCTACGCACACTTTCACATCCTATTCTGCAATGAAAAACAGCATACAGGAATTGGGGACTGCTATTGTAACGTGTTTGCTTACTCTACTCCCATTGACTCCATGATGTGAAAACAGCTAAAAATTACCTCCATTTATTACCTTTGGCCATACCAAGGCAAAACACAGAGGTCTGTGCATAAATGGGATAGTTCTTGTTCAGTTCCATGAATCCTTTCCTAAACATCAAGCTGCCATTTTCTGGATCGTCTGTGGCAACTTTAAGGAGGGACACAGATACAAAAGTAATATTAAATATTTAAAGTATAATTATTCTTGTTGGAGTGGAGGGGAGAGCTAAGGGTCTGTGTACCCGTATGTACCCTCTGGATACAAGGAAAGCAGGTGGCATTGTCCTCGCAAATGTGCATAAACCATCAGGAAATACCCTGAAGGGAAAAGTGCTGCCCATGGATGAATAACTTAGCATCTGTTCACAAATGATTCACCATGGAGTAAGGCAATTTGCACAGAATATTTTAATATACACTATTCTCAGTGAAGCATTTAGTTATGCTTGTCCACATTACATTCTGCAGAAGTGCACTCAGGGCAAGCTGGAGGATGTGCAAGAGTGTTTTGTCACAAAAGAAATCATATTTTTTCATGCCCCAAGAGTTGGTTGTGGGCGACATTACAACTAAAACCAATACAATTCCTCTATGTTAGCTGAATGCAATCCTATAATAGGCAAATACTTAGTTGAACCACTAGGTGGGTATGTGCAGTGGCAGAAAGTGGCAATGAGTAGTCCTATCAAAATGCAGAACATCTAGGCCCATATACCTACAAAATATTTGTTCTGCCCCCTGACTTAGAGTAAAGGTATAGTTATCTCTGCAGTCAGAAAGTATGAAAATGGATGCAGTAGGCCTTGGGGACTTCCATTTCCTTATTGTAATTCTGCTTTTGTTATAATTCTCCACTAGATACCAATAACCATTAACTACTATACAATGATTTTAAGGGAGCTAATAAAAACATTGTCATGATATAAAATTTGAAAGTCAGGGAGATATTTTCTGCAAATAAATGAAACAACAGATGTGATTAGAATAGTGCCAGTAATATTTTGCAGCTACAAGGTGTATGCAAGTAAAAAATAAGGAAAACAGAGATTCTCTAAGATGAAAAGCATTACCTACTTTCTGTCATTATGAAGTCTCTCAGTCATGCTGAATTATCCTTTTTAACAATATTGTGGATATTATTCTTACACGAACCCATATCATTCTTTATTTAGATTAAAGGAATTGTTGGACAGTGACCTGAAAGTTTCACTTCCTCCAGAGGCTGAATTTTCCTTTCATAACACACTCCACCCCTCTTCAGGCTAGGAATGGGAAATGTAGATCACAGTCTGACCTTTGATTCTCTGCAGGCAGTGCAGCATGCTGACGAGAGTAACAGCCTGGCTATTCTCCATCAATAAATGACTGTTCATCAGCACAGCTCCAACATGATGAATTACTGTAGCATGCCATCTTATTGCAAAGGACTCTTTCATGGTTCAAAGAACTGTTGTTCTCTTTCTCTGTTGAGCACTGGTATTCCTTAGAAAACTGGGTTCAGCTGCTTGTTCCTCCATGGCCTGTTAATATAAACTGTGGTAAGTCCCTTTACTTCTCTGTCAGTCAGAAGCTCTCTTGTAAAATCAGAATAATAGCTCTGATTTATTTCCAGGGTTTTGAAGGAGTAACTATTACCAGGAATGCTCAGATATTTTGGTACCATGAAAGAACCCGTCAGCTGGGTATTCAGTGTGATTGTAATAAAAGTCTGCAACTAAATAGCAAAAGTTGTCTAGAGTCTTGTTTTTGTAGGAAATTAATGATTTATAAGTTCTCCAACCTATGAGTTATCTTCAATATTTAAGAGACAATCTGTTACGGCTCAAGTATAAGCTAATACTGAAGAAAGAAACTTAACTTTCCCCTCAATTTGTCTACATTGCTGAGAAGTGTTGAACTGGTTCAGTTTCATGAGATTATTTCTTTTTCATCTCCCCTGACAAAAACTAAGATAAAGGGAAGGCAAGAAAGGAATGGCAGAGTGTCAAGAAACTAATGGTAAACCTGAAGAAATTGCATAATTTAAATTTTCTTCTGTGGGATTGGCTCTTTTCTTGGGCATACTTGTTAAGCTTACCAGTTTTGTAGAACACACACGAACATGCGCTGACAGAATCATGTTTGGAAATCCACTCAATGGAAACACAGATATTATCAGTAAGAATGTTACTTTATATCATTTTAAATGGCTCTACAAATGCTCAAATTACCTTTAAGGTGTACTAAAATCAAGCACAGAACCTTGTTAATGTGGCTATATAGTCTCTAGATAAGAGACCGCTCATGAAGGTCTCTCTGTACCTGTCTGCAGAAGTATCTCTCTAGTCAACATAGAAATAGCATTCAAAAATGAAACTACTTCATAGCAGGAAGTTTCCTTCCATGTTGTTGAGACTGGAAGGACCAATAGACAGCAAAAGCATGGAGACTGTATACAGAAATCATGAGACCCAGGGTGTCAAAGCCAAACTCTCTGCCTTCATCAGACTGAAAGATTTATTTTCAATGTTTTCTGTTCATTAACAAGAAGAAATGTAATCAAGATGGAACAACATTATTTGAATAAAGGTCTTGTGCAAGACAAGGGAGACATGAAAAATACAGGAGAAAGCTCAACGGTTTATTATTCTTGTTTTTGAAATTAATGCTTACACGCAAGAAAGAAAATACTTACCAGTCTTCAGGTTGTCATGAAGCTGGTTCAGTTACACGCTATTCTCAGATCCCATTATACTTAAGAACAGAATGATTTCCTAAACCTTTCCATTTTGGTAATTTTATGGTTATAATTTTTTATCACAGAAAAGAGAGCGATTCATAATGAGCACCTCAGCCATTGCTTTATGTTGGAGATTGTTTGCTGCTTTGACAAATAAGTCAATAAAATTGGAGTGAGGGATGAACCTGACCCATTTGTGAGCCTATTTAAAGGTTATTGCTTATCCTTTTAAATGCCCTTTCCATGTATTATGAACAATGTCAAGCATGGTGTACATGCCATGCACATCAGTTTATTTGAGAGCCAGGTCACACAATCCCAGGGAGGCTTGAACTAAGGATGATGAAGCACCATAGAAACCAGAGCCCTGGTACGTGACACAGCACAGGCCATACAGTTCTGAGCATTACCCACTGCATTGCTTTAAAAGCTGGCACAGATGGGGAAATTTGCAATAGTTACTAGAAGGATTCATCCAATATTCTCCATCAATAAAAAAAACCCACAAACAAAAAACAGGAATAAAAAAACACAAGTGTACATGTAGATTCCAGTCACTTTCTTACTTTGTCCTATTTTCTATAATTGAATAATCATTCCTCAAAGCAACATTAAGTTGTGCAGAAGATACTCTCCAGGTTATTCCTTTCATTTTGGGTCCAAATTTTAAAAGCACAAAGGTCATCAACACTGATGAGCTTCAGTTTAAGGCTGAATAATGATACAGTGAGGATGCAGCAATCCATAGCAGCCTTGGCCATAATGAGCATGAAGAGTTCAGATGAAGATCCCGATGGGAAAGAGGGAAGAGAGTTGCAGAGCTCAGACCTCAGGCATCAAACAAGCAGCTTGTGGCTTGTTCAGGGAGCAGGCAGCTGGGATCATACAGGAGTAGCTCTGAAGGGCAAAGACAATGAGGAAACCTGGAAGATCTTATGTGCAGCATCCTCCAAAAGTTCCAAAATAGCCAGTCCAGCCTAATACTCAGGAAAATATATCCAATCTGGTATTACGTCCAGTCTGAACCTACCACTTTAAATTTATGACTGTTTCTCTCTTTGTCCTGCAGTAGAGAGCTTAGATCTGTTTTTTAAATAACTTTCTCTGAAACCATCTCTTCTCCAGGCTGAACAAGCCCTGGTCCCTCAGCTTCTTCTCACAAGGCAAGTGCTCCAGCCCCCCACCAGCTTGCAGGTCCCTTACTGAACTTACTCCAGTTTATTAATATTTTTCTTCTTTTGAGGTCCCTGAAATGGGACACGATATTCCAGAAGCAGTCTAAAAAGTGCCAAAAAAGGGCACTAAAAGTTTCCCCAATCTACTAGCTGTGCTTGTGTTAATACAGCCCAGATGTTAAGGTATTGTGTTTTCTCAATGTTTCAAGTGAGTTATTTGCTCACACAGTATCAGTGAAATAATGCATTCCATCGTTCAGAGAATGTTTATTATGATTGCTAGTAATAACAGCCCTAGAGGACTCTATCAAAGGACTATTAGAATTCAAAATGATCTGAAACTGGAAATACAGTATGCAAAAGTAAATTGAATTGATAGGTTTTTTTTGAGATGAAAATGAGATTTTTGTCACATGCTAGAAGTAATATCAATCACAGGGACAAAAAATATAGATCTTTCAGGGAAGCTGAGACCTGTGAATCAACAGGGGATAGTGTCTCCTAATTAAAATTAGCTCATATATTAAGTCATAAACAGGACGCAGCTACATCCTCCTGAATTAAGGTTAAAAAAACCACTTTCAGCACTGAGTAAACAACTTATGGATAACAAGGTCATAAGTGCAGGTATTGCAAATGAAACTGAGGGAAAAGTTATTACACTTAAACAGGAACAGTCAAGTTTGTAAATACAGAGCGGGGAAGATAAAAAGAACGCAGGCATTCCAGGGGGTCACCAATTGAACTTCAACTAATGCTGAAAAAAAAGTAAATATCATATGGGATATATAACAGGAGTGTGGAGACCAGATGTTGGAAATTACTGTTCTCAGCACTGGTCAGAATCCAGCAGAAATACAGTCTGTAGGTTAGGACAACACACATGAAGAAGAATAAGAGCCAGTTGTATCAAATGTCAAGAACAGTAATAACAAAAAAAAAAAAGTAGCACAAAGGTCATCAACACTGATGAGCTTCAGTTTAAGGCTGAATAATGATACAGTGAGGATGCAGCAATCCATAGCAGCCTTGGCCATAATGAGCATGAAGAGTTCAGATGAAGATCCCGATGGGAAAGAGGGAAGAGAGTTGCAGAGCTCAGACCTCAGGCATCAAACAAGCAGCTTGTGGCTTGTTCAGGGAGCAGGCAGCTGGGATCATACAGGAGTAGCTCTGAAGGGCAAAGACAATGAGGAAACCTGGAAGGTCTTATGTGCAGCATCCTCCAAAAGTTCCAAAATAGCCAGTCCAGCCTAATACTCAGGAAAATATATCCAATCTGGTATTACGTCCAGTCTGAACCTACCACTTTAAATTTATGACTGTTTCTCTCTTTGTCCTGCAGTAGAGAGCTTAGATCTGTTTTTTAAATAACTTTCTCTGAAACCATCTCTTCTCCAGGCTGAACAAGCCCTGGTCCCTCAGCTTCTTCTCACAAGGCAAGTGCTCCAGCCCCCCACCAGCTTGCAGGTCCCTTACTGAACTTACTCCAGTTTATTAATATTTTTCTTCTTTTGAGGTCCCTGAAATGGGACACGATATTCCAGAAGCAGTCTAAAAAGTGCCAAAAAAGGGCACTAAAAGTTTCCCCAATCTACTAGCTGTGCTTGTGTTAATACAGCCCAGATGTTAAGGTATTGTGTTTTCTCAATGTTTCAAGTGAGTTATTTGCTCACACAGTATCAGTGAAATAATGCATTCCATCGTTCAGAGAATGTTTATTATGATTGCTAGTAATAACAGCCCTAGAGGACTCTATCAAAGGACTATTAGAATTCAAAATGATCTGAAACTGGAAATACAGTATGCAAAAGTAAATTGAATTGATAGGTTTTTTTTGAGATGAAAATGAGATTTTTGTCACATGCTAGAAGTAATATCAATCACAGGGACAAAAAATATAGATCTTTCAGGGAAGCTGAGACCTGTGAATCAACAGGGGATAGTGTCTCCTAATTAAAATTAGCTCATATATTAAGTCATAAACAGGACGCAGCTACATCCTCCTGAATTAAGGTTAAAAAAACCACTTTCAGCACTGAGTAAACAACTTATGGATAACAAGGTCATAAGTGCAGGTATTGCAAATGAAACTGAGGGAAAAGTTATTACACTTAAACAGGAACAGTCAAGTTTGTAAATACAGAGCGGGGAAGATAAAAAGAACGCAGGCATTCCAGGGGGTCACCAATTGAACTTCAACTAATGCTGAAAAAAAAGTAAATATCATATGGGATATATAACAGGAGTGTGGAGACCAGATGTTGGAAATTACTGTTCTCAGCACTGGTCAGAATCCAGCAGAAATACAGTCTGTAGGTTAGGACAACACACATGAAGAAGAATAAGAGCCAGTTGTATCAAATGTCAAGAACAGTAATAACAAAAAAAAAAAAAGTCTATTTTCTGTCTAGCTATTTGGAAAAAAAAAATATAATGGTGAGACTGGAACGTTGTGGAATAATTTGTCTGGAAATGTTCTGGAATTTCTGCTGTTGGTGAGATGGCCCCAAGAAACATCTGTTAGAAACAATGACTGATGAAGTGAGAGAAACAAAACATAACAAAACAAAACAAAAAACAGAAGAGCTTTTAAACACACAAGAATTCCTTTCATTCTTCTCCTTCTTATGAGAGGAATAAAAGATATACTAGTTAATTTGTTGAACAAGAGAATTAACTCAATGTCCCTCTGCAGTCCTTTTCACCCTTATGATTGTGTTTTTTGTGTCTGAATTGTGCAGGGAGCTGCTTCATTGTCCAGACTGGCAAACCTGCTGGAGCACAACTTGACACCTTCACTACTTGTGCATCCTGATTTCCTTCAGCATACCAGAGCACATAGAAGGGAAGAAGATCAGACTTGGAGGTGATGGTGTGCACCCAGATCTTCTCATGGAAGCATCAACAAAAAAAGCCACCATGCAGACCCAGGCCTTGGAACTCTGTTGAGCTCCTACAATTTTGGCATGTTTACTACCTTCATTAATATAAAGCTGTGACTCTATAATTTTAGCTGTATAAATTACAGTTGTCCTATCCCCATTAACTGTAATCTCTACCTGTGTTTTTAGGCTTCTCTTCTGCATTTGGTTATTGTGATTACCTGCAGGTCAATGCCAGAGGACAATTCTCTCCATTCTTCACTAACATCATACATAGAAAATCACAATTCAGAAAGTAACCCTTTAGGACATTTCTGTGCAGTGGAAGTCCTCTGTCTGGATTGCCTGGACAAAATACCAGCCATATTCTTAAGAGAAAAAGGAAACAAATGGTACAAAACATATTACCCAGGATATTTCACCTGATTACTTTACAGAGCTGTATGAGGCTTTTTTTGTGTAGTCCAAGAGAAAAAAATGCACTATATCTTTAGAAATCCATCCCCCTGCTGACAGTTCCCTAGTTAGCATGACTACCACCCCAAGCCTGACTACTATCCAAGTCTCCCTGTTAGCAATTGCCCTGCCTTTTAGGTAAGTCTTTTGTATTTTGGTTTATTACCATATGGGTGTGATGTTACCTTAACAGTTTCACAACGGAATGTTTGAATTGACATGAAAGTGCAAGTCTTTAATTGACACAGGGTAATTCTGTCTCTTCTTGCCTCTCAGAAAACTCTCCACCTTCCTGTCTGTAAGCCCAGCATTTCAAAAACCACTTTAATCTGCAGTTTCCTAAACACTCCTCAGCAGTGAAGTTATTGGACTGACAAATGTACATCTATTGATTTGAGTTACCATGGCCATATTCTCACATTGATAAAAGCTGTTACCTTAACTGATCAAAGATAGCATGGATTTGCCTTTTTTCAATTCCTCCTGTGTCTTGGTTTCAGCTGGGATAGAGTTAATTTCCTTCCTAGTAGCTGGTACAGTGCTGTGTTTTGGATTTAGGATGAGAATAATGTTGATAACACACCGATGTTTTAGTTGTTGCTAGGTAGTGCTTACACTAGTCAAGGACATTTCAGCTCCCCGTGCCCTGCTGACTGAGAAGGCTGGAGGTGCATAAGAATCTGGGAGGGGGCACAGCCAGGACAGCTGACCCAAACTGCCCAAAGGGGTATTCCATACCATGTGACGTCATGCTTAGTACATAAACTGGGGGGGAGTTAGCCGGGGATCAGCAACCGCTGCTCAGGGACTGGCTGGGCATCGGTCAGCGGGTGGTGAGCAATTGCATTGTACATCACTTGTTTTGTATATTCCTTTATCATCATTATTATTATTATTATTATTATTATTATCCCTTCCTTTTCTGTCCTATCTCAACCCATGAACTTTATTTTTTTTGTTTTTTCTGATTCTCTCCCCCACCCCACTGAGGGGGTGGGAGTGAGAGAACAGCAGTGTGGTGTTTAGCTGCATGCCGGGTTAAACCACAACATCCTGTTATTTTCCCTTGCCATGAAAAATAGTTGCTGGCAGACTCCAGACCCTCTTTCACAGTTGTTTCTGTCCACTGATCACCCACATAGATCTGATTGCAAAATCTACACATAGATTATACAGAAGAAAAGTTATACCTCTATGTCCAAAGTTGTACAGCTTCTCTGTAGAAACCATAAGATATATTCCCACAAAGAATTTTTAATGGTGTTACACAGAGAATATGAAAATAAAGAAATTTAATGTGATAGAAGCAGTTTTCAACCAACATGGAGAGCCTTATTTACTATACATGCATGCAAAATTAGCACTTAAGTGCTAGTCTGATTTTTTTATTACAGGCACTATCTTCTGTATTTTTTCAGGATATTCTGTGGTCCAATTTGAGCTTCTAAAGCCTTTTCTACATTCAGGTTTTGACCATTGCTGAATTTATATTCGTGGAAAAGCTGAAAATGAAAGATAAAGGTAGGCTGGGAAGAAGACATTTTACAAAAAAAAAATCCAAAACGTGCTGGCAACAGTGTATAAACAAATTGTAACACTGTAACACCAGCAATAGCACAAACAGCAAAGAGTATTTTTTTTTTGTTACAGATAAGCATAAAATTAATGTAAAACAACAAAGCAGTGAGATAATGGTATAGCTGCTGAAAAAAAAAAGCACAGGAAAATGTGTGCAAGTAGTAAAATTTGCAATACAAAGCTGAAGACATAGAATAGTAAAAGAAGAAGTAAAAAAGGTACCTAACAGTACATGAGGAAAAACAAGGAAAAGAGAAAACACCCATTTCAGTTTCAGCCTCAGTGATGAGCTCTTGAGCTTGACCACTTCAACCCCCAGAACCAGGTACTGATAAAAGTTTACTGGCAAAACCTAGTCACCTACACACCCTTATTTCACAGTCATTAATAGTTCATTCCACAAAAAACGATTCGTTAGAAAAAAACACATATATATATATAGAAACATACAGGTACAGAAAAAATGTTCTGGAATATACTTGCATTTAATATTATTTATTTGTTACAGTAATATCGCAGCTATGTGTTATCAGAATTAATTTACATTTGCATGCAATATTTCTTTACTTTTTCCAAACAAAACCCATATTTCAGTTCACATCCTACCTAACCTCTCTTTTATTGTAATGCAAACTTTAAACCACAATAGCAAGGATTAAAAAAGTAATATGAAAATATGCAAATATTTTCAGCAAATTTGATGTCATGTAGCAACTGGAAATTAAAAGAGAATTTTATATAACCATCAACTATAAGGTTGAGACT
>NW_008824540.1:849128-852970 GCF_000699105.1 Pygoscelis adeliae
TGGAAAAACAGTAAGTAAAAACTGTTCTTCAAAATCAAGTATCAATAACAAAACCAAAATTATAATTTGCAGATATAAATTAATTACAAAAGATGAAAAGAGAAGACCCAAAGAAATTAGGGGACAAATGAAGCTTACTGATGCCTTTCAGCCCCATAAGCAAAAGAACTGGATGGTCAACATTAAGAAATGGGACTTGATGCTGTCACAGATTCCAAGGTAAAAACTTTTGGATCTGCTTGCAGGTTCAGACATGTCTTCAAAATACAAAAGAATTGTAGGATGTGAGTTACATGAAGGTAGTCATTCTTCTGAATTGGAGTCAAAGGCCCTCACCTAGTACTAGGAGCTCTGTCCTGATGAACATGTGCTTCAGAAGACTTAAAACCGTCAATTATATAATTGAGTTATATAAGTTAAATAATACCACTTAGATAGCTGGCAACTATCTTTAGGTGACACGTGAGCCAGATTCACAGTGAGCTAAACACAATAAGTGCCCTCCCTCCTAGGATTTTAACTGGCTGCATTCAAGGCCAGCTTCTTCATAAGAGTGATCTGTTTGAGAGGCCTTGGCCAACTTCAAAACTTACGGGAAAAAAAACTAGAAAAGGATTCAGCAGCGGCTCTCCCTGTCTCTGTCTGGAGCAATGACTAAGATTTGATGCTCCTGTGGTTGGCCCCCACCTGAGCTGCATTGCCACTGCATCTGCACCTCATCTTGTACCTCCTTGATCCAGACCTGCAACCTGCTGACTTGACTTTCTGGTTTGACCCTCGGCCTGCCTTATCACTATGGAATTGCTGGGTGCTTGCTTGGAACAGATTTATTACGCTTTAACTCCTTCTTCAAGAAACTTTTGCCATCTTTTTTCTCCACATACCACTTACTTAATCCTCTAAAGGACCTCTATCACCATGTCACTCACAAAGTAACTCTATGGAAAAGCAAAGAGGGCCACAAAGAGTTCCTATTCAATTGCTAGATCAATTTCTATTTTCATATTTCTCTGGGAATTTAAAAGAAGTTAAGAACCTTGGACTTTCTACTTTTAACAGCAGCCCTCCACCTACCCAGTAATTTTAGGACTTGCTCACACAGGAAGTTAGGAATGGGTTAAACAGAGTATGAATTAGTTCACTATTGCTCCAAAGGACCCGCTGTACAATCTTCTGGTGTGCACAGACCACACCTGCCTCATGCTTATAAAAATATACCTCCCAGCACGGTGTTCACAGACTACTGATTTTCCCTGTCCAGGAAACAGTGCAATCTGTTTGTGTCATTCTGGCTCCAATGCTTCCTGTAATTAGGCTAGCTCATTTCAAGCTAGATCGAGTATCCCTACAGTCTGAGTATCCCATTGCAGTCTGAGTTGTAAATATGCCCTTAGTGGGTTGGTTCAGTTATCTATGAAATGTTCGTGCACATTTTGTGCCAGTAAGAAACAGTTAGCTAAGAGTACACAGGGAACTGGTGCATGGTAGCTAGAACACAGTATGTTTACACTATTAATGTATGACCCTGAGTCTACCCTGACTTCTTACTGTAGACAAGTTCTTAATAAGGATAATAACATTGTCCTTGGGGTTTCTGCTAGTCATTGTGCATAGTTACATCCTCCCTGCTGATTTAGTTGCATACAGCAGTTCTGTTAGCCTCTGAATAAAACTCAATTTACTGCATTTTACCCCATCCGTCCTATGGATTTTTTTTTTCTGACATGGGCTATGTTATTGGACCAAGTATTTGAGGACTACCCCTTAAATTTTCTTTCTAAGTCTAATTGTAAAAGGGGACAATATTACCATACAGCCCATTAAACACTTATATTTGAGAACCCAGGTTAGCTCTTATGCTACCATACTTCATAGAAATAGTCTTGAAAATTAGTAAAAGACTGATGTTTTAATAATCCATTATGTACTTTCTTTGCCTCATTTGTATGTCACTGTGTTTGTGCTACTCACATAGTTCTGAATATTACATATTTATTTGGACTCATTAACAGAGATCAAACAAAAGAATTGTTTTATTGAACTGTCAGTAATTTATTTAAAAAAAACCTACAGAATTAAATGAAGAATAATCTCCTGGTGAATACAGCATTTTCATTCACCTTCTAGGGAATCACCTTATAATAGCTTATAGCATACTGACAGAAATAGCAGAAGAATAAATCTTTTTCATACAAATATATATTTTTATATAACAATGACAGCAGTTTAATTTCTGGTGAAAGCATCAATTACACTGGTTTGTGCAATATAACAATTCTTGGTTCTCAGACATTAATGTTAAATGAAAAAGTTGTCCAGCATATACAAACTCTATCCTACATTGTCTGTAGAAATTTCAAAGCCATTTGACTTACTAAAATTTTAACTATGTGAGTTAATATATTACCACAGTGTAAATACATTTTTTGCACCTGTAACAGCTCAAGTCATAAGACACAAAAAGATATCTTCCCTTGTCAAACATTGTGCATTAAACAAACCATATGAAATGTTCCCAGAATTAAAATGACTTTTATTGCATTAAGACACAAGGTTCCGTAGCTATCACTTATTGAATTCAATATTGTTCTCCAATTGATAAGAAAGAGTTACCCTCCTTGTACAAGTCAGGAATTGCCATTCTGTAGTTACAGAAGTTCAAACTCAATGAAAATAGCTGTATCCTTTAGGTGTCTATACCTATAAATGTATTAATAAATTTTCCAGCTAATCTAAGTGTCTAATTCTGAAATCTTTGCTTTCAGTATAGCAACAGTGTATATTATTTTAAAAGTTCTTCATCTGTTATTGTAGTTCTAAGCATTTGAGCTTAGGTTCTAGACCTTTATATTCTGCTCAGATTTTTTTTTTTATTTTAAGAGTTCTCAATAAAACTTTCTGAGGATAACGTTTTATATTTTATCACTAAATCTCAAGATAGAGTCAGAAATTTAAGTGCTCTCTTCAAACATGCAAAGCACATTTTCAAAGTGTTTTCTAAGAATTCATCTATATACCTTGTAAGAGTTGCTGAGCTGCTGAATATTCCCAAGTATGTCTCTGAAAAAGCCTTGTACAAATCATTTTAGTAACTGCAACACATGTAAAACCTTAGAAGCATGGAAACTCCAAAGACTGTTATACTGTGATAGACACCATGGACATAAGGAATGTGTACTTCAGAAAGACCCGTGTCAGTACTAGAAGCATTATACAGTTTTGGAAACTTGACTTGCTCCATGTAAATAATACAAACAACCTTGAGAAAATGCATTGTACTGTGTACATACCAAATTCATAACCTTGATTGTTTTGGCTCAAGAAGCGAAGCAAATAAAGGGAAGAAAAAGGGCTAAAGAAACTGCCTTGAAGGACAGACAAACCAACTAGATCAAAGAACTGGTGATTCTTTGTCTGGATCTGCTAATTCTTTATGCAGTTGATGTATAACACTATAGTAAGCTAGGAGGTGTGGAAGCTGATAACTATTTTATTACACATATTTTGAAATGGTTTTTTAATAAACTGTACCATCACACAGCCATTGTGCAGCCTGACTGTCATGGTTTAACTTCAGTTGGCAACTAAGCACCATGCAGCCGCTTGCTCACTCCCCCCCCTCCCGATGGGATGGGAGAGAGTTGGAAAAGCACGTGAGAAAAACTTGTGGGTTGAGATAAAAACAGTTTAATAATTGAAATAAAATGATAATGATAATAATATGATAATAGTAATAATACACAAAGCAAGTGATGCACAGTACAATTGCTCACCACCTGCCGACCGATGCCCAGCCAGTCCCCGAGCAGTGGCCCCCCCGGCCAAGCTTCCCCCAGTTTATG
>NW_008824540.1:853090-853333 GCF_000699105.1 Pygoscelis adeliae
AACATCGGTGCCTTATCAATTTTGTTCCCATCCTAAATCCAAAACACAGCACTGTACCAGCCCTACTAGGAGAAATTAACTCTATCCCTGCCGAAACCAGGACACTATCCACCCCTTATTCTATACCATCTGCGTCATGCTCAAGTCTCATATTTTCTATACATTTTCATTGATCACCACCCCTCTTGTTTTCCTATATACACATATACACACACACAGAGATATCATTCCCTTAGTCTGTGG
>NW_008824540.1:858776-873355 GCF_000699105.1 Pygoscelis adeliae
CCCACGACGCCTAGGAAAGCTTGTGTTTCCTTTTTGCTAGTTGGTGGAGACATGGCTGTTATTTTGTTGATCACATCCATCGGGATCTGACGATGTCCATCTTGCCATTTTATTCCTAAAAACTGGGTCTCCTGTGCAGGTCCCTTGACCTTACTTTGTTTTATGGCAAAACCGGCCTTCAGTAGGATTTGGACTATTTCCTTCCCTTTCTCAAAAACTTCTCCTGCTGTGTTGCCCCACACAATGATGTCATCAATGTATTGCAGGTGTTCTGGAGCTCCACCCTGTTCCAGTGCAGTCTGGATCAGTCCATGGCAAATGATGGGGCTGTGTTTCCACCCCTGGGGCAGTCGGTTCCAGGTGTACTGGACGCCCCTCCAAGGGAAAGCAAACCGTGGCCTGCACTCGGCTGCCAAAAGGATTGAGAAAAACGCAGTAGCAATATCAACTGTGGCATACCACTTGGCTGCCTTTGATTCCAATTCTAAAACATCGGTGCCTTATCAATTTTGTTCCCATCCTAAATCCAAAACACAGCACTGTACCAGCTACTAGGAAGGAAATTAACTCTATCCCTGCCGAAACCAGGACATTACTTGTTTCCTGTGTCTTTAACACAACTGTGTCTTTCATTTTAACATAAAGTAAGACTACAAGTGTAGCACTAAGGACAAACCTGGAAGAGTTGAGGAAAATTAACTTCACAATTGTCATTGGCTCAAAAACCTAGCTGGAGGCCTGAGTAGGATAGCCTGGAGAGGGTCTATTCAGTTATTGTGAAATAGTGTCCTCTTATTCTTTTCTCTAAAATAAAGATCTTGGCTGGATATTTAATATAACAATAATTCTGATTTAATATGTCACTACAATGTGGTTAATTCCTAGCATAATATAATAAAATCCCAAAATATGGCTTAATTGAGAGTTCTCTAGCTTGTGGCCAGATGAGGGTTTTGACCAGCTCAGGTAAGAAACACAACTGGAACTGGTCTGTGTCAGATAAGTCATCTCTATCCTTTCCCTTATGGAGGAAGAGGTCTCAGGCAAGAGCTAGTCTGGGTAAGAAGGATAAACTTGCACAAGGAATAGCTCATTTGTTTTCCAGAGTTGAAGAGTCAATACAAATTTAACAGTAGTTAACATTAATGACATCCCACACTGAATATCTTTAACTCTCATTAACAGAACATGAACATTTGAAAGCAATGTAATATTATTGTAGTTATAGTAAATCATCCTATATCTGCATGTATTGTGAAAGTGAGAGTTATTAAATCCTACTAAATGAGGATTTTTTTGAAAACCTTTGTCTTGCTTCCATCAGTTCAAAGTTTTACAATGCTTAAAAAGTTCTGTTCCTTTATGTCTTTTAGTTAAAAAAAAAAAAATTCTAGAAGGCAGAACTCTCTTTTCCCTGTATGTGAATGTCTTAATCATGAGAGTTTTCTTTTTGGCTCAGTTAACCTTGAATTATTTTCTGCACAGTTTGAGCAAGAATGGTGTAAAGTGCCCATATCTTCCCATTCTAGAACCTGGTAGCTACTGTGCTTAATTAAAAGACAGGCATGTGGTTTTGATCGTCCTTTAGGTTAGGATGGGGCTCTGAAGTCTCTGCTGTAGTATAAAGTCTTGCCATAGTATAAAACAGGAGATACAGAGTTTTAAGAGCAGGTCATTCTCACTCTTGCTGTTTCCATGTTTTTTAAATGGGAAGAAATGGGCAGTCTTTAGAAGATAAACATGATGTCTAGTTCTAGGAGGAAGCAATGAGGCAAAGACACCTACAACAGTGAATGAACATTACTTCTGTCCTCAGGACTAGATGCTTCTCTGTTCAGCATTTCTTATTCAACGCATCCATCACTCAGTGTCCTAGCTGGTGTGAGTTTTCTTAGATGCTTGACACTTTTCCCTTATTGACAGAGAGCTTTGAGCCAAAGTCTTGGCTGCAAGGTTCAGTCTAGGATCCAGAGACAATAACATTCCGTATCATAAGCATCAAGTCTATTTGGCTATGTCTATACTGGTAAATGAAACAGTGCCAGGAAATTTTCCTGGGCACCGACACTTTTTTTTTTCTTTTTTTCTTTTGTGTGTGTGTGTGCATATTCAAAGTATTACAACAGACCCTGTCATGATTTCAGCCTGGACAAGCTAACCCTCTCTCAAAGCATTTCTGGTTGTGCCTCAAGAGTTGTCATAGACCAGGGACCATTCCCAACAGACAGCTTGGGGGCTGAGAGAGCTTAGCAGCATGGATGCCAGCCATTCCATGCCAGATGGCACCAGCACTGGATAACAATCCTGAGCACGGTCAGTTTAGCATTATAGACATGGAGATGGTGATTTGAGCCCTAGCCATTTATACAGTTTAACACAATGGATGAATAGGGGAAAGGAGGAGAGCAATGTTACTGGAATGGCTAAAAGCAAAATACCACAGCTGGTACGGATGAAACTGACTCAAGATGCTTTTGCTTTGTGTGAAAGGAATCAAGAGCTTTGCCATAACAGGGCTCTTTTTCTTTCAAAAAGAAATAGAGAGCTTTCTCCAGTGCACACAAATGTTGTCACCTTCTCTTGATGTACTCCACCTTAATAAATCAGTCTGTTAATAAACAGCAGATGACCAGTGTTGAAGCAAATGTTGTTCCACATCAAAATGGATAAAACAACCACCAAGACAGATAGAATAAATCACCCTGATAGTCATCTGAACTTTGTGGTGTCAGTGTATGAAAACAATATATATATATATCCACCAATGACTAGTAGGATGACCAATATCACCCATAAGCTGAGAAATTTAAAGAAACTTTGGACCTGCACTGGATTTACTATCTCAAAAAGCATAAGAAATAAAAATAAGTAATTTTTTTTAATATTTCAGTGAGCACATTAAAACGGGAAATTCTAGGGTAGTTTAAAGCCCTTTACTATACAGTATTTTCATCAAGTCTAACAATAATCTGATTGTTATAGGAAAACAATGTAATGAAAATGTGAACTTCTTAACCCACCTCCTATGAATTTTAATGATAATGGAGGTAGTCGTGTCTGTACTTTTATATTCGCAGTTGTTAGAATCAGTCCTCCTTCAAATTAAATTAGTAATAGGCAGTTTGTAATGAATGTAACATTTAGCAGGTACACTTGAGTTCTAAAGAATATTCTAAGGCAGATGTCAGTAGTCTCTGTTATAATAAGGATGTAATATGGATGAATTTCAACTTTAATTCTAATCAAACTCTTTCAGCTACTGCTGTATTATCATCCAAAATCCTTCCAGGTGATATTTCCCATATTTGATCTCAGTCCAAAAACATTTAAAAGTGCAATCAAAATCAGTGCAACTGTTTGTGGGAGTTTTGGGTGCATGGAAAAAATGGAGATAATGCTTTTTTCCAACAAATATTTTTGATGAATAATATCAAATTGTTACCAAAATACTATAACATTTTCCTCTACTCATAAGCCTAATGAGGAACATTTAGATACATGGATATGTTTCTAACCCCAGACCTTCCCAAGGAAACACAGCAAAGAATCAGGCCAGCTTCTTCTCACAGGTGAACGACTATGCAGTGCATATCTGTGCACTTTGCCATCTTGTTTTGCGATCCAGTTAAACTCTGATTTTTCCTTTATCAATAGGCAATGCCTGGACTGCTTGCTCAAGGAATTTTGCAGGACTATGTCAAACAGTGCATCATACAGAAGTAACTGTGGAAAGAAATAATTGAGAAATATTAAGCTTCAAATTATTTCTATAGAGCAAAGCTACATGCTTAAGAAGTCAACAACTTTTGTTTCAATAGATTTTACACAACCTACTCTAACAAAAGGCAATAAAATCTCTTCTGTATATGCTGATGAACCCTGAAATGGAGTGATAATTTTAACTGTCTTTTCCTTTTATAATGTTATGGGTATTTCCTAATGCCATTTCAGAAAGTAGGTAAAACCCCTAAACAAAATATCCCCTTATTTGTAATCAAAATTAAAAATATTCAGCGATTAGATTTTTACACACCTTACTACAATGCTTATATTACTGAAAATAAGCTCAGAAAACTAGAAATTCAAATGAAAAGTAAAAAATATTTGAAAAAAATCAGCATAACATTTTATGCCTAAATTGAAAATTAAGACCACAAATTGGTTTTTAAAAGTAAATTCATAGTTATATAGAACTGGTCTCTTCTTATGATCTAAGAGCTCATAACCGTGGCTGCAAAACATTTATAGACCTCAGGAAATAATTTGATAAGAAGATACTAGTCCGTCACACACTATTGGCAATGTAGCCACAGAAATTCTACAGGGGAAGTATAGCCATGGAGGCTTCTTAACCAATAATTATAAGATGCCTTGTTTTGGAACTGGTCTTAATTTGCAGCTGTTCTTGAAGGAAACATTCCTATCTGTTACTTGAAAATTTGCCTTTCCCAATTTGCTTTTTGGCAAAGTGCATTAAAAGCCTTGTAAAAATGCGTGGAAAACATACTTTTATACTTTTACATTTAACTTTGGCTTTAAAGTGGTACAGACTTTTATTACAAAACTTGATAAATTATTCGTGGAATGAACTGTAGAGGCATGATAAATTAAATATATTTTGTCCTTCTGACTTGCTAAAAACCTTCATTATCTCCATAGCATATTGAAATACTGACTTGTTTCAGTATTAAAACTCTCAAAAGTTTCAAATGCCCATAACAAAACCTCTACCTGTGAAATCTTTCTCTCACTATTAAGCATGAAACTACTTTTTCTCTTCAAAAAATAGTTATTGACTCTCGAGTGGGCACAGGATTGTCTACAGAGCCATGTGATCACATGGTATTCCACCAAGAAAATAGTTATAAGCATGTTATCCTATATTCCCACTGTATCAAATGCATTTGTACTTGCTGTATTTAAAAAATACTCTGTTTAATAGGTCCTTTCCCAGTTCAGCTATGTAAAATCCTATTCATTAAAATGGCCAGGTGTTTTAATTTTCAGATGTTCCTACTATATACACTAATTTCCACTTTGCTACATTTTCTCATACATAATGTATTAAACTGCCTCTTGTTGAGGGAAGGTTCTTTTACATGCGATGCAGAACTGGAGAGACGCAGAATTCCATCTCCTTGTCTGCTTGAATTTTAAGTATCTTTGAAGCAATTTCAAGTAAAAAATGCTTTGGAAAGGAAAGAAACATTTTAGAGGACAGCCATATCTGCTGAAGCATTTTCTGAATAACCATAAGTATACTTGGAAAGGTCAGGCTTTCTGGAAATTGTACTTTTATCATAGTTTCTCATTTATTTAACATCTCATCTTTTGGATATATTCAAGACTGATGGATAGAGAAATTGGTAGGCTGCTGAGGAACAGGGCAAGAAACTAAGCATTACTGAGAATAGATATAGGAAGCTAGGAGAAAGAAGCAAAATGGAGAAAAAGTGCAACAAGAATAATAAACAATAAAACCAACCTAACTGTGATTCTGTCACAGGCCAGTGGCACAGACCAGCAGCTGGTATGAATTGTCATGGCATCCATTCTGGTAATCTAAAAAGACAATGTCAGAGTCATTCTTGCTGACCTTTCACTAATAGTGGTATAAAGTTACCCAAGAAAGATATTGTATAATGAGTTCGATAAACACAATACCAAATTCTGAAATATTCTGTCAGAAAAGACACTGGAGAATGACATGCACTGAATAAAATTAAATTTCCACCTGCACATAAATTCCTCAGAATATTACATTGTGCATAAGCTGTGAAAACTGAAATGAGCTACCTGCAAGTATTTTCAATTCCACTCCAGATTTCATGATCATTTTCATGCTCAAGACATTATGTTTTCTTTGAAAATAATGTATTCAAAGTAGTTTGCCCAGGGTAGAGTGTGTACATTACACAATATTATCATCTGATAACAGAGAAATGACACTTTTCACTTTATTTCTTGTTTCCTCTTCCAACTATTTATGGTTATCTACTGAATTACAAAACTGAAACAACACCCAATATTAAATCCCCTGACATCATTATGATACTCAGTTCTATAAGAAAGAAAATATGAATGACAAGACAGTGATTGGGTGAGAGTCTATAAAGTGAAGTATCTTCAAATTCTGCCTTGGTTCCAAAACTTCAGGGAAATTGCGTTTTCCAGTGCCTCTACTTTTTAAGTTACAAAGCATGTCAGAATTTATCTCTGTATTCAGTCTTTCAGGCCAGGGCATAATGTTTTGCATAATGTGCCTCACAATGACTGTCATATGCCATGACTTTTGGGTGCAAAGGATACAAAACTTAAAAATCTAAACTTAGTACTTGCTGTTTCATAAAGTATAGCAATAACCAACATAAAGAAGAAAAATAATGATAATGGGAGCTTTACCTTTTCCATTCTTTTCCTTTTTGAAAAAAATGATGAAGCAACCATGCTAAAACCTGCAGGAAAATAATATACTCTATGCCTTATTCTCTTTATATGTGTTACCATAAATATATATATAGGCTGGCAATGCCTGAACTGTTTTTAAGTGAAACTTTAGTTTGAAGCTCATTATGTGGTCCATTTTTGTAATGAAAACTCATTAAAGAATCTTAAGGGACTGAAGAATGCATAAGCTTTCTGCACAATAAGCGATCATGGCAAAATAGCAAAATCCTTTGAATGCGAAAAATAATCAGTAAAAAGAGAGGAACCAGTCCTAAGGAACAAGTAGCCTTTTCTTTCAGTGGAATGAGGTCACTACAGAACTTTCCAGAGATATGTCCTGTGGCATGTGCTGTATTATATCAAATAACTTTTAGACAACCTGAAAAAATGAGTGAATACCAAGGTCAAAAAAATGTATTGATGAATGAGTTATTCAGGGTAGCAAGAATAAGAACAAAGTCTGAAAAACTTCAGGGAGATCTTACAAGGTATATGACTGAACAGCACAGAAGCAAACGAAATTCAAAATAGTTGCACGATGATGTACACAGTTAAAAAAAAAAAGAATCTTAACTTCACATATATAGTAATGTGCTGTCAGCTAGCCACTACCAGTTAGGATACTTGGGGGGTTAATAGTTGGTTCCATGAAAATGCCAATTTGATAGTCAATAGCAATTCAAAAAGCAAATTAGATGTCAGGCTTTTGTGGTGGCTTGACCTTGGCTGGCTGCTAGATGCCCACCCAGCCGCTCCTGGAGATGGGGGAGGAGGGGGTGTTATGACCCAGCCTGGGTACCTCAGGGGGTCGTAGTGGTTTCATGATTCCCTTGGGTTAAATTAAAGTGAAACAACACCAGACAATTGATCAAATATTTTATTTATGGTAGAAGCAACCTGAACTTGGAAAGCGTAATGGCAGGGGGCATGGGTTCTATTGAGACGTTTATAAGAAAAAAAAAGGAAAGAGAGGAAAAGGGCAAAAAGAGAGAGGGAGATCACCACCCTTGGATCCCGCGATGACGACTGCAGACGTGTCAATCGTCCGGCGGTGGGCGCGCATGTGGCTCCTTGGAGTGGTGCCCTTTATAGCCCAGTTCCTACCTCTTGGCCGCACCGCTCATGCCCCTCGGGGAGTTACGTAACTCCTGATCTCCTGCGCCAGCGCCACAGTGGGGGTGGTTGCGAGAGGGTCTTTTGGGTGTCGTGAGCCCCTTCCTCAAATGAACTCTGTAGGGCCTCGGGCCATACATGGTGCGTTGTCCTACCGGGCCTATCAGAACATGGAATGGCACACCGTCCATATGCCCTCCACATCCCCTGCCTCTCACCTTCGTCCACCATTGCCATGCAGACCAAAACCTGTTTTGCCACAATGTTTGAGACATCAACTCTTTCAGTCTCTTGCAGGGGGGACATCAACAGGATGGGGGAGGAAGGGGAAATCAGATGGAAAAGCTGGTGGGTTGAAATAAAGAGAGGGAGATCACTTACAATTGTTGTCATGGGCAAAACAGACGACACCTTTTCAGGGAAAAAGCAGTGGATATGTTGTTTCCCATTTATTCAGTTTTCACCTCAGTATCAGTGAAGAAATGGGGACTAAAGTTGCTCTTCTTGGGTAGTACAGAGGTGCTGAAAACAATCTGAGTCTCCTGTAATTCCTCTGAAAAGCAACTAATTGAGAATTAAGCAGCAATGAAAGAATAATAAGCAGGGATGCAAACACTGCAGGCAATCACAAATACAGTCAAATTGCAGCATTAAAGGTTGCATCATCAAGATCTACCCTCTGCAGCAACAAACACTTTAGCTTAAAATAGTTTATATAACAAGTAACTTCTGGTTGTGCAGTTGTGACTCGTGACTACGATGCATGAAAGAGAGTGGAAATACAGCAACAAGGCCTATGGGAGAAAATAATAATAATATATTTCCTCACACTCATAAATTCACTTCATGCTGTTCGTCTGTGGAGCTTTGATTTATTCTGTATGGGAGATCAATAGCAGCCTGACCTTTTTCCTGAGCAGAGCCAAATTCTAATTCCATAACAATCCCAAGCTTCTCAGTCAGTGACTAATTTTAACTGGATTCAATCCTGATAACACTAAGATGTTCAAATCCACCTCTGATTTTCCACTTTAATATACAGAGCAGTTGTGGTTTTTTTAATCTTAATGTCATAAGGTAGATGGAAAATATCAGTTTCATTTTGATGACCCAGCCACTTGTTTTGTGTCATGGCCTCCGTATTATTTAAACCTATCAGCTTTTCCTTTTTTTCTTAGTGTGAGTATAGATCAGTATCTTACATCATATTAGCCAAGCTTGACTTACTCTTTGTAGTCTTTTGCTGGAGAAAATTATTCCAAACATGACTTAAAAATCTCCTTTTTAACCATACACACATCAGTGACTTCTACAATCCAATATCTGAGACCCAGCTAATCAAAATTAATGGATTCATTTACCAGATGGTCACAATGTTATTAAAATGCAAATGGTTGGTTTCTGTTAATTGTTTAATATCACATACAATTAATCTGGGGACTTGTACACTTTCTTATGGTTTTGGTACAGTTCACCTGAAAAGCTTGGGGAACAGAAGCAAAATCTGGGTTTTTTTTCCCCAAATAATTACATGAATAGTAGCATTGAGAAGGTAGCAATTGTGAGCTGGAAATGAATTGGAAAATTGTGGGGTTTAGAACCACTAGATGCAGGAATACAGAAGAGATGGAAAGAAAAATTATTAGATAGAATTGCTAAGATAGTACTTTTAGAAAAGGAATAAAAAAAAAAAAATCTGACCAGAAACTTCTAGTTAATACCAGCTAGGTATTAAAATTTTGAGTTTGAATTTGCCAAAAAAAAAAAAAAAATTAACATGTTAATCTTTTGCCTGAACCTTTTGCAGAGTTGGGCAAAGACTTTGAAAGACTAAATCCCAAATAAATCAGCTAAGTTGCTGCAGTCTAACAGACTAACTAAGGGCACTGATTCAGAAAGAGGGAAAGCTGTGGTTCCAGAAAGCTTGGCTGGACTGCTGTGGTTCCTGCACCTCCAGTGACTGCTGAATTACTACAGTTTACACAGTAAAACAATTGTGTTCTGCTACTAGTTTGGGCACTGATAACCCAAACAATACCATTTTATTTGTTATTCTGGACTATGAAATTGTGATGGCTCAGCAGATGAGCTGTGCGTGTAAGAGGTGCGAGTCTCTGAAGGCAGATGATCCAATCAGTTAGGAAACACTATTGCTGTCCTAAGACAAGCCATTCCTTCTTCTAAATCATAAACCTGAAGTAGGCATCTATGCCACAGTTTCTTCCTAAAATTTAAGAATGTTGTAGCAAATTTCTTTGCTCCTTTTAAATATGAAGAGAGCCAAGGTAATTTTGCTACCTTCTTATATTTTTGGATTATTGTAGAAGAAGAATGATTGTGTGATTAAGACATGGCAGTTGAACCTGGTAACTGTGTGTTTGGTTTCTAAAGGTAGTCTATTCTAACTGCTGAATCTAGCAGACACCCAAAGTAAATCTAACATAATTCCTAGAAAAGGAGTTCCCAGAATTGTAGACTAAGGTGTCCACGTTTCCCAGAGGATAATAGACAGTGCTAGGCACCTGTAAAAGGCTGTCACAACAGCCAACACACTTAGCACACTCTCACAGTCAGCTGGAAGCAATAAACTCAGTGGGAAGCCAGCTGGAGCTTGTTAACAGGAAATATACTGAGGGCATTTATATTGAATCTTCTTTGTTCACCCACAGGCAAAAAGACCCAAATTCTAGTCCCTGTTCAAAGATGCTTATGTACATTGCAAAGTGTATGAGTAATGTTCAGTGTGGACTCATAACCTAGGATTTATCCTGTTGTAAGTGATAAGCTAGACAGTTGTGCTCTGCCTCACAGTTTTTTTTTCCAAAGTAGCCTTCAGTTCTTTTTGGCATTATAAAGCAGCTTTCACTGGAAGGGTGACATGTATCCTGTCCATAAAGAGCCAACAGATTTCTGGACAGGGCACACCTGAATACTGTGCACCTGAATTTCTCTATACCCGAGGAAAGGAAAATAAAGGAGGCACCTTCTCCTACTCCTCTAAAAGAAAGCAGCAACCACCACTTTCAGACAGTGTATTGGACTGCATTTATTTATCTACAGGGAATAAGCAAGAAAAATTCCTAGCTCCTAGACCTTGGCGGGCCTCAGGCTCAAGCTTAATGTAAAGATGCTTGAAACTTTTGAGATAGAATCACTCTTTTTGCCTAAAGCTTACATCAAGAACCTAAATTCTTTTTTAATGTCTCATTTTTTTTTCCATGATGCCATTTTGATGGTATAAAAGCAAAACATCCATGCTGTGCCAGATCAGAAATCCATCACTGATAGAATGGAACAAATGGAATGAGAAATGGAGCAAGCAGAGAGTAGCTTTGTTCTTTATACCTGTTCTCCTGGTTTACCCCATTTAGCTTCCAGCAATCAGAAACTTATGAACTCCTGAGCCAAAGGCAACAGTGGATTTATTGTATCTAACAGCTATTGAGCTAGCTATACCCTGAATGTGTCTTATTCCCCCTCCACTTTTTTTTTTTACCTAAAATGCTTTAAGTTTCCCTTTCCTTTCCTATACCTTTTAATGGTATTGCCTAGTTCTAGTACTGTGAGGAATTAAGAATAATCATTCCTTGTTCACCTAAAATCATATCTGCCAGGTAGAGGTAGCAATGCTTCTGTCACTTAAAGAATGCTTTCCAATATCTTTGAGGTATTTGTTATGAAAGGGCCATACAGATATCTAGATATTTTTTTTTAAATGTAATATGCATGTTTACATGTGAATATTCCAGTTTACAACCTTTTTAGCACATATTTTTATTTAAAACACTGTCTTAGAAGATGGGAGAAACAATCACGGAGTCATAGGATAATTTATGTTGCAAGAGACCTCTGAAGGTCATCTAGTCCAACTTCTTACTGAAAGCGGCAAAGCAAAATAGATGTCGTTGCTCAAGGTCTTAGCCACTTAACTTTTGATAATTTAAAAAATATGGAAAGTAGAATGTTAGTAGAATGATCTTGGAATTTAATTATACTGAATTTGTGGACTTGACCAATGAATAAATTATTGTATCTTCATATCTTTAGAAAATGGAAGAAAATTTGAGGTATGACATTTATACAATTAGAAATACTATTTTACTGAGCAGCAAAATTCTTCTGAAGGCACAAGTAGAGCCCCTCCACTAAAACTGTGATGGTAGAATATGTAAGAGTTTGCAAATTTACTGAATACAATGTATAATAATGTTACAACCATATGTACCCCTGCTAACATAGAACGAGGCAAGAATATTTGCCCTTTTCTATGAATGTGTACCCACTCTACGTAAAATGGATCTACACTGCACTAGTACTGTTTCTTCCAAAATTTCAGCTGATGAGGAGTTGTAATCCTTTTTAATTTGAAATTTCTTTGAATCAAATTCCAAATCTGCATGTTGTAGTTTATCTACAGACAACAAAATTTCAAACTTCATCACCTCCACAGAAGATGATCATTTATGTTTTGTCCCTCTCATCTTTAAAACCTATATTTAACATTATCTTTGATTACTAATTCTTTCACAAATTTAGGTATTTGTTTAGTATAATCTCCTAAATATGGTGATGTAAATTCGTGACATATTTACAGTCTTAAAAAATACCTTTTTTTATTCTTTTTCCCCTGGAAATCGTGTATTTTACAGACAAATCTCTCTATCTTGGCTTTCAGTGTATTTTTTATTTAGTTTTTATTTCAGAGAGGAGCATGTGGATTAAAAATGTTTTTCTCTTTTGTGTGCATTTCACTTCTTGAAACTCCAGACAACCGAATAAAGCAGCTTCTCTCACCTGTTTAATCACCCATGTCTTGTTTTTCTCTGCACAGCAGAGTCTTATCAACAAAAGCCAGTTATGAATCCCGAGTTTGACTGTCAGGCAAATATTAAGAATTATGAAACAGTGCTGCAGGATGACTGCCTTTTTGTGACTTCCTGATTTTCTTTCTATGGTTTAAGTACCTTTCTCCCCCTTCAAATGGTGATATTTGTAAAGGTTAAATTCTTATGTGAATATGAATGCAGTGTAAAAGAAGTCCTAAAATTATTTTATTGTTTCAACTGAAGTGAATTCAACATTAAAGTTACTCAGAAATTTACAATGGAAATGTATTTAGTATCAACTGTGAATTAATTTAAACAGAAAGTGGCAGTTTTGTTATAGTCTTCACTAAGAATTTCTGTCTGAAAACTTTTTGAAAGCAAAGCTCTGTAAATCCATATTTAAGATACCTGCAACCCAAAATACAATGGCAGTAAAGAGTACATTTGTAAATGTGTTCCTTTCTGCTTTATAGCTGTTAAACTAATGTCAAACGGAAATATGTCAACACAACACACCACCTGTGTTAAATTATTCCAAAATGGTGACTAAGCCTATATGCACCTATTTCTCATTTAATATATCCTATCTACTACTTTAGGTAGTTTTAACGTTGAATGGTTTTGTGCTCCTTCTACCCACAAAAATTGCTTAAACCCACTACAATACAGTTCAAAATTATCCTTAAACTCCAACCCATCCACTACACAAGACAGGTATGTACTGTAAAGTGACTGATACTTCCAGTAAATCTTTGTGGGTGGTGTTAAAGAACAGTGACTAACAACTAGATCACTCCTATTTAGCCACAAGCCCAGTCCTTCACACCCCCTTCATTTAAATCATTATATCTGCAGCAGGAAGAGTCTAGTATCTCTTATTAATTGATTAAAACTAGTAATACTTTCTTGTCACAGCTGTTCTACTGTTTTGTCAATTTTCCAACTCTTTTGTTTTGACATTATTTTGATCTGCCTCCTTCTTTGTGTGACATCAAAAAGAAAGAGAGACAAAGGGTCTCAAAGATCAAAGGAATAGGTGAACTGGAAGGGGAGAAGAATATTTTCTCTCTAGACCTCACCACTAAGCTTTATAAACTGAATACAGTTTATAATACTGTGTGATACAGCAAGGTCAGTAAGTCAGAGGATTGCCTTAAAAATAAAAACTAAGGAGCTCATATAATCGAGGTTCATAATTTCATATATTGATCTGAGCCACTGAGAGAAATAACCAAATGTATGTAGAATACACTTCTAAAGGAATTCACTTTAGCTGTCATATCTGCATATTTCCTTTTAATAAGACCGAATGTGTTAATGAACCCAGTATAGAAAAATAAATATGTCCACAACACAAATTGCAGAAATACTTAAGGTAGTGGCAATGCCATCAAACTAATCAACATCTTCAGCCTAGTACTGCATCACTGTGATGGTTGTCATGTCTTGAGCCTGGCTGACAACTGTGGTAGCATATGAGCTTTTGCTAACCAAATAGCACAGGGAAGTCAGTTACAAGAAGAGATGAGCTCCTGCAGCATACACAACCCATCAGGTTCTGGGACAGCTGCAAAGGTGTGGAGAGCCTTTGAGAGGCTACAGCCTGGTTGGTGTCAAGTGCCTTGGGGACATGCATGTCCCAGCTGGGAGTCAGGTATTCCCTACCCAACTCCATAACCAATCGTATTGGTCAGTAGAGGGAAGCTCCAGAGTATCAAAGAGAAAAACCCAGGACAGGGCATGGAGAGAGGGTCAAAGAGACCTCTGCATACCTAGCATCCTGGCCTCAGTTGCATACCCTGTGGCAGGACCGCCCTCCCTGACCTTCCTCCTGGCTCATGCCGTCTGTCTCAAGGAACATGGAAGTCACATGATTCATAAAACTGCATATATCACTCATTGAAGTGTTTTGGTGTCTGATTCCATTTAGTCTACACACTGCTCTTAAATGGTGATAAACATTTGATCAATAAGGGTGTAATCCAACTAAATCAAATTTCTTCCCTGACAGGTGATCAACATAGCAAACTAATGATTAACACTCAGGAAAAAACAGAGGAAAGTATTTTGTTTGTTTTAGAAAAGTGGGAAGAAAGAGAGAAGGAAGTTGGTTTTCCAGTAGACCACAAAATTACATCTGTGACCCCATTAAATCACTGTGTCAGATGAATCGGGTATAAACAGAAACCGGGG
>NW_008824540.1:873365-876675 GCF_000699105.1 Pygoscelis adeliae
GGAGGGAATGGGGGGCGGGGGGGAGTGGGGAGAGCGAAACAGTGAGAGATGCACCACCTTCTACTGACAGGGTGACCATACTAATTCTTTCAGGTAAGTCTTAAACCTAGAAAGCTGAATAGGTGATTGATATACAATGACCTGGATATTAATTCACAGATTGTTTACAAGATATAGAAGCTCCCTCCTCTGGTGAGGTAACTGTAGTTTCCTTGATCTATCTAGAAAAAAAAAAGGGTTGACTGTCATCTCATCCCTCAGCTAGATACTAAATAACTAATCACCTGGAATCAGAAGAACTGGATTCATATTTTTAAAAGTGCTATCAGAAGAAGAGAAATGGGAACAAATATTTAATTATGCAAAAAATTACTCTATTTCTATCCTCCTAATTTCATTATGTATTACAAAACACAGATAGAAAAAACAATATACAAGCATCTCACCCAGAAATGAAGATTCTAGAGGAGTGGTCTTTATGAAATTGTATATCATTAAAATGGAACTCACCGGAGTCTCATAGTGATAGTAAACTCAAATTAAAAGAAAACGTGTAATGTTAATATACTAAGCTGCACTAGTCAGAGTGGTGTCAGCTAGAACTATTTTTACCATTTTTACTTCAGTCCTCTATGCTTCCTTCAACTGTGATTAGAAAAGTTTGATTCTCAAACTTATCCAGAGTTGTGCTCTTTGATAAAATGTCATCAGGGAAAAGAATGATATCATGCCTTTCCCTAGACGAGGAGAATTCTTACTAGTGTTACCTTATATTTTTGGCAATCTATCTGATCTTAGGAAATGAGCTGTTGTCTAAAACATATATAAGATTTATTGTCATTTTATCTTCTATGGCTTTCAGAAAATACAGCAATTTAAATAGAAAACATAACATTTTGATCAAACCCATCTTCCTCATGCTTTCTCTGATCCTCAGCTTCTTTCTCTATATGAATTAGCTGATTGCCTCATTTTGTGTTTCTTTCCAAGGAGTATCATATTCACAGAAACATAGGAATTAAATCTCTCATATCTTTTATCGTACCATAAGTATCAGATACAGACAAAATGCAATTGTAATAGATAGGGGATTAAAAAGGGAAAAGAGATTTGATTGAGACAGTACATTAACATGGAAATTAATTATAGTTTGAGGAAAGACAGTTTAAGCCTAGTCAGAAAAAGACACTTTCAGGATATAGAATGTTTTAGTTCAATTACTATTTTATTTTAAAAAATAGAATGTGGTACTTCAAAGCCTGGATTCGATTTAAATGTGTTTGGGTTTTTTACTTTTCTTTGAAACTGATTTTAAATTAATTTCCTCTGTGCTAACCCGTGGTGAGAATGATAGGAAAGACAATTTTACATCTCAGACTTCCTTAATCTCTCTTCCCCAGTGCTACAGCAGTCACTTTTTAATAGTTTTGACAGCAAAGGCCCTCAGGGATGGATTTGGTTCAGATAGTCCCATTTCTCTACTTTCATGGCTAAGGGGCACAAGATACACAGTACAGAAGGTACCAATGCAAAACAGGTGAATGGGTGTGAATAGAAAAATGGATGCACACAACAAAAATATCTGTGTAAATTCTTAAATTTTACATCTGCATCTATCTGTATGAGGTGAATACCTACTGCTTGACATAAACGTATTTTTGGTAGTTGGATTTTGATGGAGTAGCAAGACTGAGCTTCAGTTAATGTGAAGTAAGATTTCACAAGGGACGTCAAGATGGAGGACTCCCTCTGAGCAGATGTACTTGTGATCAGGTAGTCTATCACCTGCATTTACAAATTCCAGTACCCAGTGTAAAACAGATTAGGAAAACAATACTTATGTCTATTTATGTCAAGATCGGAACTTCTGAACCTTTCTGCCTATGTCCAACAGTAATTCCTCTGTTTGGCTCTGGCCCCCTATTGCAGTTAATCCAATGTGTGAGTCAGAGGTCAGAAACAGGTGGACACATCCTGACATTTTATTAATGGCCAACAAAAGCTAAATAGAAAAAAGAAACAGATAATTTAGCTAGGTATCTAGCTTCAGTTCATCTGAACTTCTCTTTAAGTTTATCTGCTTCTAAATAATAACTAAATAAACTAGCCACAGTATGTTTTCTGCTGGGCGAAGCCACCATCGCCAGTGAAAAAAATATTCTTACTTTAAAATATACATAAAAAAATGTTAGCAGGGAACTGAGAAACTGGGAGGAACAGTAAAAATGGAGTTAGGCAGTTACCTATGTTCTGTGGCAAGAAGCTCATTTTTTTAAGGGAATTTTGTCACGTATGTACACCGAAGATTATTTAAACAGAAGTAGGAACTATCAGTGATCATAATAGTTCTCCAGAATTTGTTTTACCTTTTTTCCTGCCTGTGTTCACCGCACTGCTGGGACATTATATGGAACAGCCATATGGAGGTAAAAATGGTTATTTGAAAAAGTTATTTTACAATATACTAATATAAAACTGTACAAAACTGAACCTACTTACAAAACTGTTTGCCTAGCTTTGTTACAAATAGTAATTCTACTTCTACCAGAGACTGGATTTTCATAATGTTTCACAAGCATGATTAAGGGAAAATAATTTTGTAATTAGTTCCTCTTAGGCAAATGCATTTAAAGTACAGATGGATTTTTGTCTAAAAACCTACCAATTCTATTAATTTTAAAATTATTTTAAAAGATTTTCCATTTTTTCAAAACCTCACTTGCCTAGTTTATGCCTTCGTATCTGAAGAATGCATCAGATATGAAAGAGTGAGCACATTTTAAAAAAAAAAATCCCAAATTAAAATGGAAAAAAAAAATTATACTTTTTTCTTTGATCACACTGGCCAGAGATATTGCAAACATACGTATCATGGGGAATAAACAAGAGGAGTTAGAGATTTGCACACACCTACAGGGCTACAACCTTATTGGCATCACGGAGACATGGTGGGATGGCTCCTATGATTGGAGTCTTGGGATGGAGAGATACAGGCTCTTTAGGAAGGACAGGCAGGGGAGACGAGGAGGGGGTGTCGCCCTCTATGTCAACGACCAGCTGGAGTGCAGGGAGCTCTGCCTGGGGATGGATGGGGAGCCGACTGAGAGCTTATGGGTCAGAATTAAAGGGACGGCAGGACAGGTGACATTACGGTGGGGGTCTGCTACAGGCCACCTGACCAGGAAGACTGAGCAGATGAGGCCCACTATAAACAGATAGGAGCAGCCTCACGCTCACAAGCCCTGGTCCTCATGGGGGACTTCAACCACCCCGACATCTGTTGGAGGGACAACACAGCAGGGCATAAGCA
>NW_008824540.1:878628-884418 GCF_000699105.1 Pygoscelis adeliae
GGTCCAGAGGAGGGCCACGAAAATGATCAGGGGGATGGAACACCTCTCCTATGAAGAAAGGCTGAAGGAGTTGGGGTTGTTCAGCCTGAAGAAAGAGAAAGCTCTGGGGAGACCTTATTGCAGCCTATCAGTACTTCAAGGGTGTTTATAAAAAAGATGGCGGCAAACTTTTTAGCAGGGCCTGTTGCGACAGGACAAGGGGGAATGGCTTTAAACTAAAGGGGGGTAGATTCAGACTGGATATAAGGAAGACATTTTTTATGCTGAGGGTGGTAAAACACTGGCCCAGGTTGCCCAGAGAGGTGGTGGATGCCACATCCCTGGAAACATTCAAGGTCAGGTTGGATGGGGCTCTGAGCAACCTGATCTAGTTGAAGATGTCCCTGCCCACGGCAGGGGGGTTGGACTAGATGACCTTTAGAGGTCCCTTCCAACCCAAACTATTCTACGATTCTATGATTCTATGATATTCAAATTGTATTTTACTAAACTACCTAATAAAATCAATCTTCTTCCCCCTTTAACACATTGAGTATTTTCCACTTCAAATGTTATCTCCTCATTTCTTTCTCTAAACTGAGCAGCAAAATTTGTATCTACGTGAAAATTCCCCAGCATTCATCAATTATATGGTGTATTATACACAAAGTTGGTGATTATGACTTAACTGAATTTTAGCTTTGATTTTTGGCAGCCCAGTCTCAATTTAAGTCCTGTAAAAGTATCTTTCAGTAAAAGTTTTCAAGAGCACTTTCTCCATCAACACTACATCCACAGTGCCTAGAATAAAGTGACAAACATTGCAATCAGGCATGAAAATTTGATAGCCTTTTCAATGTGGAGCTATCCTCTCTTTTTTTGTTCAGATGCCTTTTAATACCTATTTGACTGGATGTAGGTCCAGAGCTGTAGGCATTATTATGTGGGTACCACTACATACAACTGAATTTTTTCTCTCTTATGAAAATTTTGTTTTCTTGGTGCTGAATTATTGGTGTTCACAGTGTAAAATGTTCTCAGCATATAGTATAGATGAAGCAGTCAGGGTACCATAGTGCATAACAATAAATATGCTTGTAATTATGCAGGCACTTCATGATGCCAGCAGTCTGGTGTTCAGCTTGGAATTAAATGAGCTTAAGGGTAATGGGTTACCTTTGAATTAATTCAGAAGAGTAATTCACTGAATAATTCCAAACCCATAAACTCATTCTGAAAAAGTCATTAACAATAAAGGAGAAACAACACCTTTATCTGACAGGACTGCTGATTCTCTAGCCTAAGAATTCCTTAAAATCATTCAGCCTGTTGAACAGGCACCCCAACACAAAAAGACAGAATGAAGCCTTCTTGCGCTAGCCACAAGCCATCACAAATTTATTTTAACCATGCAGTCTTCCATACAGCAACTAAGTAAACAAGGTTTTGAAGCTCTCATAAAGTACTTTTTTCTACTAAATTGTATTAGCTGGCAAATACTGCCTGAGTAAATCTAGTGGAAGTAAAGCAAAGGATGAATGCATTAATACATTTCCATTATAAAAAGTGTTTTCAGCTTTGTTTTTAATTACCCCAAAGGACAGCTCCCATAGTCAATTAATCCAACACAGAAAGGAATCTACACAAGTCTTAAGATTTTCTGTTTAACTGGAGTTCATTTCTATAGATATATCCCCACCATAGGTCATTTCTTATGCTTTTCCTGTGCATTCTCTCACAATTTATTACTTTGATTAAAAAAAAAAAAAAAATCAGATTCGTGGCAACATTCACATGTTAAAAATAAATTAAACTTCTATACTGGTTTTGGCTGGGATAGAGTTAGTTTTCTTCATAGTATCTTATATGGTACTATATTATGGATTTCTGACCAAAACAATGTTGATAATACACCAGTGTTTTAGCTATTGCTGAACAGTGCTTGCATAGCATCAAGGTCTTTTCTGCTTCTCATGCTGCCCTGCCAGCAAGTAGGCTAGGGGTGCACAAGAAGTTGGGAGGGGACACAGCTAGGACAGCTGACCCCAACTGACCAGTGATAAGAAGCTGGGAGAAGAAGGAAGAACAGGGGAATGTTCAGAGTT
Source organism: Pygoscelis adeliae (assembly GCF_000699105.1). Taxonomy (NCBI): domain Eukaryota; kingdom Metazoa; phylum Chordata; class Aves; order Sphenisciformes; family Spheniscidae; genus Pygoscelis; species Pygoscelis adeliae. Next base: position 880,713 of record NW_008824540.1, read on the forward strand.
ATGGTGTTTGTCTTCCCAAGTAACCATTACACATGATGGAGCCCTACTTTCCTGGAAATGGCTAAACATCTGCCTGCTGATAGGAAGTAGTGAATGAATTCCTTATTTTGCTTTGTTTGCATGCACAGCTTTTGCTTTCCCTATTAAATTGTCTTTGTCTCAACCCATAAGTTTTCTCATTTTTACCCTTCCAGTTCTCTCCCCCATCCCACTGGGGGGGCATAAGCAAGTGGCTGTGTGGTGCTGAGCTGCCTACCAGTGTTAAATTATGAGAACTTCAAAAAAAGAACTGCTTTAGGTTCAGAAACTTAATTCATAATAACTTATTCACTCATAAGAGGAAAAATTTCCCATTTTCATCCTGCTCCAAACACTTACTATAACCAGGATCTTTCCTGTATATCTGGAAAAACAATAGTCTTGCAAAGGCTAAAAGTCAATTGATATGATCCTCTCAGACTGTAGGACATATGAAACAAGTTACTTACTAACTTGTTTCTGACAGTGTTCCAAAGCAGATTAGTACATAAGAGTGCAAAAGTCTTTGGGAACTTTCCTGTCCTCTAGCAATTTCCACCTGAGGAGCTTGCTGGGCAAGACGGAGAATTTCTGTATGCTGTGGTCCCCTGAAGGCTTCCCTTCTGTGAAGCTGCCTGGGCCTCTCAGGGCATTCACAGCATCCTGTTGACAGAGCTCCACTGCTTCAACACCTTTTGCCAGAAAGACCATAGTCCTTTGGATCGTTTTGAAGCTGCTTCCAGCCAGCTTGATTTGATGCCTCCAGCTCATGTAATGAACAATAAAGCCCAATTTGCCTTCCGCATGCCACTTATATTTTTTAAAGACCTCTGTCATAGTTTCCATGAGGCATCTCTTTTCCAGGGTAAGCGATACTTGTCTACTTAGTCATTCCTTGTGCAGAAGCTAGTCAAACCTTTGATTGTCCTTACTGACTTTTTCTAGTCCTATTATATTATTTTTAGAATGGTGGGGGACAGAACAGAACACTGAATTCACCATATCGGAACAACATGGATTTATATGATAGCATAACAGCACAATGTTGTTCTCTGATTTCTCTTTCTAAACTAATAACTCTGAACATGAGTTGTTTTTTTCTGACTGCTAATGAGCACTGAGCTGACATTTTCATGAAGTTATCTGTTATAATCCCCAGATTTCATTCTGACTGATAATGGTCAGCTTAGGGCATATCATTTCAGGTGTATAGTTAGGATAGACTGCATTGTATCACATTACTTTTGTCTATATTAAATTCCACATCACTCCAATGTCTAATCATTCCGTCTTGCAAGATCCTTCTGCAATTCCTCATGCTGGCCTCTCTCTTCACTGAACAAAACAACTTAGTACTGTTAGCAAATTTTGCCATCGCATTCTTAACCTCTTTTTTCATATCATGTCTGAATAAGTTAAACAGCATTACTCCCAACACAGATCACTTCAGGATTTTCCTGGTGATCTCCTTCCACTCTAAAAAATTACTATATGCTTCTACCCTCTACTTCTTGTCTTTTCACCTGTCATTTATTTATGCAAAGTTATTCCATAACGTCTTTAAAAATCTTTGATGATGGACCTCACCAAAAGACTTTCAGAAATCCAATTAGTCTGTATTAATCGAGCTCAGTCATACGCTTGTTAATTTGTTAGAAGAAAAATTGATTCACAGTTGGTCCTGTCAGACTTACTAGAATTTAACCTGGCTCAATATCTACCTCTATGCAATTCAGGATAAACTTCTACCTTGAAATCTGATTATTTAAATATAATCCACTAAGTTTAACAGCTCCCACTCTATCTGAAGCACTTCTAGCACTAGCACCAGCTGGGAATTGCCTCCAAATGTAAATGGTGTAATTCCCAGCTGCTGCTAGTGCTAGATATAAATCATTCACAGTTTATGTTGATAAATGTTGCCAAGTTATGTACAATGCACAGCTTCATGCCATACTTATCGTACAGTGCTAATTTTCAAAGACAATATTTCAAATGTCTCTGAGTTCAGAAAAGACTAGCTGATTTTCATATAATTTATGCAAAGTCACTTTTCAAATTATTCCAACATAGAAAGGACCTCAGAAAATAATTTTTACAATAAGAAAGGTGGATAAATAATCTTTTATTAATACCTTGGAAACTCAATTGTAAAAGGATTGAAATGCAAACACATGCAGTTCAGAATTAATTCATTTAAAGGCTGAAACTAAATACAAAACCTTTTAGGAGCAAATGGTAATATCAGGATTCAGTTATTCAAATTAAATAAGAGGTTGGAAAAAAAAAGCACAGGAATATTAAATAAAGTTTCTGTTTATATTGTGCCTCTTAAAATGTTTATGATGTAACAGGACTAGAACATGAATTCTATGTTTACATGTCATAAAGACAATTTTTCTCACTAAAGGGATATCGGGGCTTCTTTTTAATATAAACTACTTTTTTTCTTCTTGTTTACTTTTTTTAGATAAAATGTCCTCTTTTTTGTCATACATTCCTCAAAAAACTTTGATTCTTACTCGGAAGGATTTTTCTTGTGTGCTATTAATCCTGAAAGGTATTTCATCCAAAGAAGATTATGCAACCAGGTAGGTCATAAAATAGCTTCTTGCCAATCTTCTGGTCCTGTCTTTTTTATACTTTTCAACTTTCCTTTTTTTTATCATCATTACAGTTTAAAGTACAGAGATCTCTTTTTCTATAATACAATCCTGACATGATGTATTCATTTTTATTAGCTATCCAGTAGAACAAAATGTGCAATACTTTTCACATACGTAGATAGTTCTCCATCTGAATATTTGCTTGAACTTATCATAGTCTGTCAGCTAGTGAAATGCTTATGAAGCTGTATTCAGGGAGCTGTGCATGCCTGTTAGATTTCATGTTTTGAAATGAAAAAAGTACAGTTTAATTTAATACCATACTGAACTAAATGTCAATGGTCCTTTTCATTTCCTTTTGGTGTATGTAACAGAATGGATAATCTTTGCCTTCATTTACGATACTTCCCAGAGGTTTTTTTTTTAGTTACACTAATCTTAAATATGCATAGTAAATCGATATGAATTTTATACATTCAGATCAAAACAGAGCAGCTGCCAGAGCAGCTCTTTTTCTGGTTTCCCCTGACAGAAGTGTGCGGTCTAATTTAAACCTTGGGTTTGGCAAGAACTTTAGGGGACTCAAGAGACTTCAAGTGGTTCAGCCTTGAAAGATGCAAAGAGTTCAGACTCCCTGCGAGAAGACAAGTCCATGTGTGAATTCTCCATTCTTCTGATCTTACAATGAATTTCCTGGAGCAAGTAACAGCAACACAGCTTATCTGATCGATGTTTGTTGGAGCTGTTGAGCCCTTGCAACAGGACAGTAACAACACCTTGAGACGTAGCAAATGAAAAGAAAAAAGCTTCAACAATTTATTTTTTTGTTTAAAAGTGTGCATTCATTGAACAAATTTCGAAGTTTAACGTGAAGTACGGGAATCCTCTCTGCAGGCATGATAACATTCACAGCACTCTTCTTAAAAGAACTGATAATTGCAGTTATCCATTTTTGCTGGCAAAAACAAAGTGTCGATATGGTCAGTTGTTGACCTCCTCCCTCTATTACCTTCTGTATGTGGTTTACGTGGCCAGGTGTTGGCCATGGGGCGCTGCAGGGGCGGCCCCTGTGAGGAGCGGCC
>NW_008824540.1:884586-912064 GCF_000699105.1 Pygoscelis adeliae
CCTGCGGCCCCTGGAGAGACCCTGGCCAGGTTTATCCTGAAGGACTGCAGCCCATGGGGAGACCACGCTGGAGCAGGGAAAAGCGTGAGGAGGAAGGAGTGGCAGAGAGGAGCTATTATGGACTGACCGCAGCTCCGCATTCCCCATCCCTCTGCGCTGCTTGAGGGGGAGGAGGTAGAGGAGTTGGGACTGAAGGGATGAAGCTGAGCCTGGGACTGGGGTGAAGAAAGATGTTTTTACATGTCAGATGTGTAATATCTGTCTTTTTGTTCACCACAACATGAAAATATTTATTTTAATTGGCAATAAATTAATTTTCCCCAAGTCAAGTCTGTTTGGCCCGTAACGGTAATCAGTAAGCGATCTCCCTATCTTCATCTTGACCCAGGAGCTTTATTGTTCCCGTTTTTCCCCCTTTTCATCCCCTTTGCCTGCTGAGGGCAGAGGAAGGAGTGAACAACCGGGTCTGAGTTCAGCTTTTAGACAAGCTTAACCCACCATGCTTTCCTCCTTTGAACTAGCTGTAATTGCTTTCAGATAGCATGGTTTTGCAGTGAAGATTACTATTAATAATAATTTATACTGCAATGATGAAGTTGGTGCAATGTGAGTCCTTGTGAGAACATGTGAGCCAGAATTAAAAGGTGACAATTAACATCTGCTAGCTGTGTGCTTTCCACTTTTTAAAGTTAGGGACAAGGTGAAAAGATATACTATGAATAGGGAGGCAATAAGGGGAGCAGAAAATGGACATCAGTGTCTAGGGCGAGTAAGAGAAAGGCTATTAGCAGAAGCCAGAAAGACTTCTGCAGGTAGAGAAGGAAGTAGCAGATGGAGTGAAACAAAAATCTTGGTACCAAAGGCCAAAAAAGAGTTAGAGACTACAGCAAGTGATTCAGAGTGTTCATATAACACAACTGGTAGGATATACTGTTGCTGCCACTAATACTACCGATAACTAGGAGCAGTACAGGAGTATAAAACAGAGGAGTACATGCAGACGTCATTTAAGTATCCATCTACCAGGTTGTCTTATTAATCTTCCCTCAGTGTGCTAGCTGCTGTAAAACAAAAGAAGGGCAGAACTGAAAAACCAATTTCATTATGTAAAAGAATAAATACATAAAATACAAACCAAGACATAGAAATGAAACCCAAAGAAATTAGCAAGGGCCAGGACCATTTAAATTACAAACATAATTTTCTTCTATTTGTAGATACAATCATAGAGAAAAAAGAATGGGATTAAAATGCAGTAGGAAGAAAATATAGACTTTTGACTAGTATTCCATCTTTCCATAGGAGCAGAAAAATAAAGAAGACAATACCTGTTAATAATACTTTTATGTTTCTAACAATAAAACCAAAGGCTCAGAATTTGAGCTGAGAGTTAATGGACTATCATTACTTGGACTGTCAGAGCTATACCTAGAAAAGAAGATAATTAGAGAAGTTCTGTCATAAAGTTTAGACAGGACAATGCAGATAAACAACAGGGACAAAGAATCAGATTTTCAAGAAATTGAATCAAATGGCACAGCTGCTGCTACAAATTTAATTCTCAACATTTTCATTGTAGTTGTGTTTGTGTAAGGGGTTTTTTTTCCATTATACACAGGCAGGCAGAAATAGGAACCTGATTCTAAGTTATTCACAAAAGAAGGAAAAACATATATTTGTATAGTCTAGTTGACACTATTTGCTTTACATAAGTAAGACTTGATAGGTAACAAATTATCAGTTAACATCATAGAATTTATTGTGTATTGATTTATAATCAGGTAGGAGTTTTGTGTTCTTTTTTTAAGCTAATTTTCCTGTTAATGTAATAACTGCCTGATAAGACCTTTTTTATAACTGCAACATAAGGCACAGTCAATATGTGGGTCAAAAGCTTCCTTTCCTTAGGAATGGTTTAAACTTTTAAACATTCATGTAAATATTACTGACATTTAAAACACATGAACTTTTTTGGTGACTTAGGTAGGAACAGGATCCAGATTAAGTACCTCTGCTGTTATAGTTTTCCTGTCTTGTTTTTCAATTGACGGATATGTAATTTCATCTACATTTACTTTGCATCATTATTCTTAAGCCCTCCTTCACCTAAGGCAAAACTAGAGGGTTAGATACAAAGTTAAGCAGGTTTTATACTCCATAAAACATAAATTTTGAAATTGCCTTACCATATCATTCAGTGATTATGCATAAATAAAGAAACCTCAAAAAAGCTGGGGACTGCCGGGCTTGAAACCTGTGTCTGTTTGCTTAAGGACGTACTTTAGGATTGCTCACAACAATGTGTGAAGCTTTTGTGGTGTGCTTTGTTGTTGCTGTAATTATTTTTATATATATATATGTATATATGTTATTTAAATATATATGTAACTTCATATACAGATATATGCGTGTGTATATATAAAGTTATCAAAAGTCTTGCACTTTCAAGAACAGTCTCATTCTTCAGAAAATGTTTACACTGGCTTTGAAGGAAATTTCTCTGGTTTTGTTTTGGTTCTTTTTTCAGCTACGCTGTCTTACTGTGCATGCCACGTACATTCAAGGTGACATTTGAATGCTGAAATAACTAACTTAAGCCCACCTAAACTTTGTATTTACATTTTTTTACTTTTTTTTTTCAAAACAGGTTGTTCCAGGGAAAAGATATAAAATTTGTAGAACTTCTATATTTATAAAAAAGTTATGCTTCAAGCAACATTTATCTTCTGGTCCACTTAACATTATAATGAACAACTACCTACATAAAATGAAAGATGAAGGTCATAAAGAGTCAATTATTTTTCTAGCTTTGTGGATCATGTAGCTTGCTGTCTCTCTTATGATTAAGTAATAATTGTCCAGTAAAAGTGCAAGTCCATTTGTACACTGAAGTATAAAATCTCCATTATGAACTTTGATTTGGCAAGTATTGAGAGCATTTGAGTTTAAAATAGGTGTTTTGCAACAGTTCACAGTAATATAGCTTATTTTCTATAATGTGAATAAAAAAGACATTTGAAGCCATAGTGAATCGTGTCCAGAACAACTAAGGGAATAGTTCTTGTGTGGTCACAGCTGTTCAAACAAAAGGATCAAATGCCAGAAGAAATTAAAGATGACATTTGACTGATGAAGGGCAAGGAGAGGAGCTTGAGCTTTAAAGTTTCTGCAATTTCAAGGAAAGTGGAGTCTGATATTTGATTATAAAAAAAAAAAAAATGGTTCCAAATGGATGCATTATTATCTTCAAAAACCAATATCTGAAAATGGTCAAGTCCTGCTGGAGTGATCAAGAAAGTAAAGTAGTTTCTATGATTTCTGTAATTCCAGACCGTTATTGTTAAAAACATAGAACAACATAGTTACGCATGAGAAAGAAAAAATCATCTGGAGATAAATTCAATTGGCCTCAGTATAGGAATCCATCTTGCAGCTTAACATTATTTAAATATATCAAACAGTATTTGGTGATGTGGAAATGCAGTTGAATCTTATTGGAACTTACACTGAGAACAGCCACGTACAATGCAATGTCAATCTTATTTCCTCCTTTGTCTTATTATATTACTGCAGGCAAAAAGACTTATGAGTTCACATGATGTGAAATAATGTGATATTCTATCAGTTTAGATTGCAAAACTATCTTTTTCTTAACTGGGGAGAGATCTAAGTAAATAAAAAATAGCAGCCAAAAGCAATTATGTAAAACTCTGAACAGTGCTCCCTAGAGAGAAAGATATGTACATTTTCCTGTCTAGTTCCATTATGTGTGTTCATTTCAAATCCAAACACTTTCCAATACAAACAGAACAAATTCAATTTTGTTCAAACAACATTCCCTTCTAACACTTCATGTGCCAAGTGAGAAAAACAACACAAAACCTCTAACAAATTAAACATCTCTTTAAGCACAATGTAAATGCTATTAATTTACTTCTAGTAATAGGAGTTTTCCTGATTCACTGCATGACTACATTCTGTTTTTGCAAAGAATAAGCTATTTGTTTCTACTTTCAGTCTTGTTTGTATACAAAAAGATTGCCAAACTCATGAATGTCAAATAATATTATCTTGTAAATACAGTCTTTGTTAAGTGCTTTTACTAAGAATTATTTAGGCTTTACTTAAAAGGGAAAAGATAGGAGTAGGTGATTCCATCATATGCAGCTCTGCTGAGATGAAGTGACATGCCCTTTTTATTCATCTTATGGGATCAACAGGAGGACTGTCATCAACCAGCAACAGCTGGAACATACATATACACACACACACTTTTCTTACTTACTGTGCAGTGAATGATGGATGCATCCCTTCTTGATTCATGATGAGCTATGTAATGTACTTATTGACCACTGTAGGGAAGGAATTGAACAAACGAAGGAAGACTTAAATAGAGCATTAGAATTTCCTTTATCTGCATATTTTGTGATGTTTATGATTTGATAAAGAGAACAAACAGTACAACACTTGGAGGAATCATCACCTGACAGGGTAGAATTGCAAGGAACAGGGAGAAAGGTAATACGACAAGATGACATTTGAGAAAAAGGTGCCAGGCCACGCACTTAGAGCTTGATATCAAGCATTTCTGTTATAAACTAGAATTTTCCATGGCAACCCAAGGAAGAGAAAGACCGGGAGTATTAAGAAACCAAAATGAGTGAATGGGAGCCATCAGTACAACATGGTACTGAAAATGTAAATGTGATTCTGATCCTGAAGTATGTCAGGAGTATACAGACATGCACAATGGTATTAATGTGAAAAATACAAGGCATTGTTATGACCCTAAAATGAACTCTGAGCAATTTTGATAATCCGAGTTCAAGAAGATGAATTTAAACAGGAGGTGAAGAACAGACAACAGCTATCAAGACAATTAGGAGAATAGAGGATTCAGTTTATGGAACAAAATGAGGAAAATTCAAATTATTCATCCTATCACAATAAAGCTAAGAGGGAATCTCCTCTGCTTAAACACAACAGAAGATAGCTACTGGAAAGGAAAGGAACTATTCAAACCCAGGAACAGTACCAGTGTAGAAAGAACAAGTGGAGCTGAAAACAGATTTCAAAGCAACAAAGTTTTGGAGCAGTCTGCCTGTATGAGTAACAGGTAGAAGAGCCACCTAGCTCTAACAGGGAACAATGATTAGATTATTAAGTTTCTAGGTTAGGAGAATTGTAGGGTATAATTGTCTGCAATATTAAGGGACAGAACTCTATGACCTGATTCTAGCTTCAAATGCTTCCAAAATTCCTATTATTCATGTTAAGAATATATTACTAATTAGGATTGTGCTGCAGGCTGCATCCATTAGATGCATAGGAACTGACAGACATATAAGACCTGATGCTTCACAAAGAAAGGGAGAACATGTCTTTTACTTTCTCAACCCTCTAATAGGTAAGAGAATAAGCAGGGACACCCTGCCAAGGTATGATATTAATCCTTGAGGCAATAAGGATTGCAGAAAGTCGTAAGTCAAAGAAACATAAGAACATAACAGCATCTGCAGAGAGTCAGGCCAAGACTGTGATTAACACCATAGGCCATTACTGTGGTTAACAGCATAAGCCTACGGAGTATAAGAACACCCACATATTTATATGTGTATTTATATATATACTGTTCCAACTTTCAGCCATTTGTTCCCCAAATTGTGGAGAACAATTAAAAATTGTTTTTTAACAGTGATTGCTTCTAAGCACTGAGTAACTTTGAGTGGACTTCTTGTTCATAAACCTGTTCAGGTTCCTTTTAAACTCCATGCAGACTTTCATCTTTTATAGCATCCTATGTCAAGGAGTTCTACGGCTGACTTAAAATTTGTAGATAAGACCACCTCTTTTCATTTGTTCTGAACTTGCTACTTTCTACCTTTATTTAATGCTCCCTAATTATTCTACTACAAGAAGAAAAGAGCAATGAAAACCTGTACATTTTTCTTCCCATCTGTCATTATGTCTATAGACCTTTCCAATGTCCCTCTCAGTTATTTCTTTTCCAGGCTGAAGAGTTCTATCCTTAATTATCTCTTGCATAGAAGCTTCTTGCCCTGATGATTAATCAGTGTCCTTCCTCTGATCCCAGAGAAACTGCCTCACACATAGCTCCTACACTGAAGTTCAGAGCTACAGTCCGTACGCTATTTTGAATGTGGCCCTAAAGCAAAACAGAAGGACCACATTATAAAGATAGATTAAAATGTAAATTTTTGAGGATCTTGTAATTTGCAGACTTCAATAAAATCTCTTAAATAGAGAGAGCAAAGATTTAGGGTCATACTATAGGACCAACATCTTAAGTTCAGAAAATAATGGGTACTTCATAAGGACCTTTCTCTTTCATGCTGTTGCACATTTTGCATACATGACTAGTCAACACTGGAAAAGAAGGTTACTCAGATCTTTAGCGTAAAGCCAGAAGCATTCTTTTCTGATTCTGAACATTTAGCCAAATTAAGTGACAATACATCATAATAACACAACTAGAACAGACCTCTGCAAATGTTTTGTTACAGCAAGACAATAATTTCTTAACCCTCTCAGTTTACCTGCTAATGCCTGTTGCCATAAGTTTAACCTCAGGCGGAAGCCCTGGACATTATCAAAACCAACAGTGAAATGCAATGTGTCACTAATAGCTGCAAACACATAATCCATGAAATTCTCACATTATCCTTCTTGCAAGAAATCCCAGAATAGTTAGAAAATAGGGTACTTTCATAGCTAGCCCAGGAATACACATTAGTGCTGAAATATTTGACTGGCAGCTTCAGATTCGTCCATTCTGTAAAGGTATTTGGCAAGTACAAGCAATACATCAATGAATTACCTCCTTGTCTTTGATTATTATTCATGCGTTACTGGTTAAGCAGCAAACTCATAAATATATCTGGTGTATTTGCATCCAAATTCCATTCAAAGATAATGTATTATTTCAACAGATCTTTTAGACAAATAGATACTTAATAAGGCTATTAATCTGCAGGAGAAATAGCAGATCTCACTGACTGAAAGCTAGAAGTGAAGTGTTGTGTGATAACCCAGAGAGTGATGAGCTTAGTGGGATTTGAAATACCTCGGTATGCTGTTTATTATGAAGATGTGTTATTATTTCAGCAATGAATAGGCAACATCCGATGATAAAGTGTCAAAAGAACCCTCAATGATGTGATTAGAGAAAAGCTCACTGTACTGCTATGTGTAAATTTAGGCAATTTTTTGGCACTTCTCAAGAGCACCCTTCAAGTTACAGGCTTGAATTCCTCCATCTCACCAAAGAACATCTCTCTTAACTGAATTCATTTGTTCACCAACAATATTCACATTCTATTTTGTACCAGTAAGATCTTGCCCTCCAGGCTTCTACAAAAGATTTAAACACCTCTATAACCATGTCTAGAGAGATAGGTATAGAGAGACTACAGCATGTTCTGATCCAGACATGCCTCACATGAGCTTCCTCTTGTCCTAGTCATCTTGTGACTGAATTAGGAGTGTAGCCTCTTAAGAGAGCACATCTGTTTGATCACAGCATGACACAAATGAGTATCTGTAGCTCCTAAGCCAAAGTGATTTAAATACCGAGCTTGCCCAGCAAGTGAGCAGAAAGGACTGTAGCCAGGCAGCATCCACCTCTTCCCAGATAACTTTGCCCAGAGGTATATATTTTTACAAAAGTATTTTTTATTTACTCAGAGGCCCTTAGCCAACAATGAATAAAACTAAGTGGGATTTTATGCCACTTAGGAGCTGCTGAATGCAGTAGCTCGATAGATGCAAGGCTGCCACAGATCCCAGTTCCCAACCCAGGTCCCAACAGGTGCACACACAGACACACACCCACAGACACAACCACCCACACCATATATACATATACACACAGTGATCAACACAGGCAGGAAACACAACATTCACACAACCACAAAAAGCACAAATGACCTTCCTGTTCTGCTCTCAGGCTGATCACGATGAAAGCCTGTTAGTGGAAAATGTACACGTGTACACTATATGGATCACTACAGTAGCTGGTCTGTCCAGTAACTGGATCCCCTGATCTCCCAGGTGCTGGCATTTGGGTGTGTGAACTCTAAAGCCCACAGCCCCAGTCCGGCTACCAATACTCACACCTCCTTTCACACACATAGACACATGCACTATGGATCCCTACAGGATCTAGCTTTAGATGCTAGGTCTATCCAGTTGCTGACACCTGCATCCCCTGCTCTCCTAGTTGTCTCATGGCCAGTCACACACATGCAGATGAGTCTATCCAGTAGCTGGCCTGGATCTACGGCCTTACCACTACTGAACCACAGTAGCAGTCTCTCCAGTAGCTGCCTCAGGCCCCCTGGTCCCTCCAGTAGCCAACCTGTAAACCCTCTTGTCTCTCCAGTATCAGTACCAGACTTATGGCTTCTACAATAGTTGGCTCCCAAGCCTCTTATCCTACACACCAGTTAGTACAGCTTAATGTTGGCTAGCAATCACACACTGACATACACACACACACACACACACACACACACACTCCAGGCTCTCCAGTTGCTGGCAATCCAAGCTCATGGCCCCCTGTGACACATGGGCCCATTCCAGTTGTTGGCACATAGACCGCCGTACACACACATGCACACAGATAGAGTCCCTTCACTCAGGAAGACAGTTAGAAATGATGTTTAATAAAAAGACAGGACAGACTGTGTTGGTCATATACAGATCATGGCCAGACAAGCATACTGATCAGCCACTTGTTTACAGATGACTGGCCCCTTTTATCCCATTATTGCTTTTTTTCCCCATGCTTGTTCCTCCCCAAACCACATTGACCCCTTCCTTCCCTTCCTTTGGTTCCTCCCCTAAACATCCCAAGATGTTGCACGATACAAAAATCTTCTTCCCCTGCATCCCCTGCATCTCCATAAACAGTAATCCTTCTCAGTTTGAAAGGTGCTCCAGAGAGCAACTCCCATTGACTCATGGCGATGGGTGTAACCCCCAGACCATGTGGCTGATGGCCCTCCAGTGACAGCCCTGGGATGGGCCAGGGCAGGAACTCATGTCTCTGACAAGGTTATTAGAGTCTCCCCATGTGGCATTACACCTCCTTTGCATGTGTGGGGATGAACCTTTTATAACAACCTAACAATGCCTTGCTCTTAGACACATTTATTTTTTCTGTCGGCCCTAGGCATCCTGCTCCTGGCCCTGAGAATATCCTGGCTGATAAATCTTCACATCTTGCACAGCTGTGTGGTTGCCTCTTAACTAGACTGATGCTGGCAGTCTTCCCGGCTCTAGGGTCTTCATGGTTTTAGATTGATCCTAGGTTCAGTCCTATAACAAGTAAACCTAGACCATCTAGCTGAAGGCAGAAAGCACGTTCACCAATTAACAAGTTCTCTACACTGTCTGTGTGAGGCGTAATATCACTGTCATTATTTCTTTTTTGTTGGCTTTCCTTAGACAAACTCCTTTGATTTAACACTAGTCAGCCAGGCAGGATAATATTACACAGATAAAAAAAGACACTTAAAATGTTAGTGAAAAATAAACAAAACATTCTGACTTCTTTATGGTTGGGTATGACAATGCCTAAAGAAATGCATTTTAGATGGGCACACAATGATATGATGTGAATTAGCAATTAATTATACTTTGACCAGAAATATCACTCTCTTTCTCCTTCTCTATGTAACTTATAACATTGCTGATCCAATTATAAAACCAACTAAAATTCCCATTTTGGCTCTAAGTTTTAATTCTGTAATTTTATTTTCTGTAATGATAATATTGACTCTCCAATTCAGCAAGTAGCATGATTAAGTGTGCTTTGTTGCTTAAATCATTATACTTCTCAGCCAAAGCTGCTGACAGTAGTTTTAGTCAATTTTATTTAAATAAGTTAAAAGTACACTATAAAGGCAGAAAATGAATAAGACGGAATCTGGAAAAGATCTTCTTCCAACAAAGGAATATATGTATGTCTCACAAATATTTAAATTTCAATTTCAGCCTTTACTGCTGCACAGATGAACAGAGTGAAAATGCTATAATAATAAAAATAAATCACTGACAATTTCATAAATATTTGGTGAAAAATTAGAATTTTCCTTCATATTATGTTAAATTACATAAAACTTTAACAATTAGGTCTTCTTCTAAAGAGCAAAGACTGACTTTTTTGTTTTGAAACCTTGTGATACAGTTGAAGGATTCTGTGCAAACTCTTCCTTGTATCTACATCCACACCACAACCTGTTAAATCAAAGCATCTTAAATGCAAAAAGCACTGTGCTGCAACGCAGAGCCCTGTCCTATAATTCAAAGTCTCCTAGCGGCTCAGGGCACATTATTCCCCTTTCCCCAATAACCATCACCTTCTTGAAGTTATACCATGAAAGAAAAAAAGAGCATTCTTTTAGCAAAGCTTTCTGTGTAAACATACAATAACTGGATTTTTAGAAAAATAATTGCTTTGTTGTGCAGAAACTAAACAATTCAAAAACCATTGCACTTTATTCATATCCAAGCCAAATGAGTTCCCCCTTTGCCACTGATGGCTTTCTGAGCTGCTAATTAAGCTGACTGTCTTAGGAGGAATCATCTTTTTACCAGCTGTCAGGATAACCAGAGTTCATCTAAAAATAGTACCTTTAACCGTAAGAAAGGTATTGTTCCATGTCTTTCTCCTGCTTTGGATTTATTAAGAGACATCAGCTACTGAAGTCCATTGATATTTTTCTGCTTCTGTTCTTGTTTCGTGAAGACTTACTCAGAGAAAAGCTGCCAATGGAGGACTAAACATTTATTGGGAAAATAGCGACAGGGTAGAGTTGCAGTCCTCACAACAAGTCTAAAATCTCCAATCTGAGACTGAACTGATATGTGAGCCAGAAGGCAGGTTTTGATGGAAAGAGCAGCAGCACCACCACAGTCTTTTCCCTCCTTAAGTGTTGGGGTAGTCCACAAGGTAGCGGTAGTCATACACTCCAAATTTCAGTTCCAGCCTCACAGCAGCCTCACTCTAACCTGCAGTCAGTATTACCATTGCTAATAAAAAGTATGTTTACAATGTCTGTTCTCCACACCAAGTTTTTTACCCATTATTTAAGGCACAAGGCATGAAGTTGACCAACAAGTTTCAGGAAAAGCTTCAGGAAAAACATAACAAATTATCCCTTAATTGGCTTTTTAAGTTAGCGATTACAGAATCATAGCAAGATTTGGATTGGAAGGGACTGGTGGTTGCCATCTGGTTCAACCCTCTGGTCAAAGCAAAGCCAACTTTTAATTTAGTATCTTGAAGTGTATTTGCAAACATGTAATTATCCTTCTGGAGGGATAATTTGATTTTCTTCCGTATTGCATAAATAATGCAATTTACAGTTAGCAAAGCAATCTATGTTTTGCAATTAAATACAGTAATGAGGAATGCTGTATAATCTCTTTATAGAAAAACTGAATTGTATTAAGCAGGTAAAGTGGAATACTAATCTATGGTAAGAACAAAAACATTTTTTTCTTAACTATGTAAAAAATATTTAGTATTATTATGTAAAGTAAATTAAAGACAATCCTTTCTCAATTCAGAATATCTCCCTTTTATTTTCTCAAGGGTTTTCTATTCAGGGAGAATTCTAGATCAAAAATGATAATCCAGAATTTTTATCCATCAGAAACATTCAGAAATTTTAATTTAGCCCTTGAGACAGATTTATGTAATTTAAGATTTATAGATAAATTAAGCTAAATATTTAAATAATAAACATACAATAGTGCTGCTGACATCTTGACAAAAATATCCCCAAGCAAGTTCTAAGTAATGTCGACATACTCTTTTGTGAACAGACAAATCTGTCCACAGGCTGTCTCAGCTGACTACATACAAGCCAGCTCTGAACTCCAAACCAATACAGGGTGATAAACCAAAGCTACTCCCTTGTGCCTCAGCAACAGCCACAGTGACACAGTGTCTTGTCTGAAACAGCTGGATGACCGTGAGATACATGTAGAGGTGATGTACAGCTGTTGCATATTTTTATGGATATTCAGACATCATTTGCGAAGATTCTACTCCAAGTCCCAAATGCTAAGAGCCTGACTAATCCCACCACAACCCAGAAATATCTGTTTCTGCTGATTGTTGAGTTAGTTTTTGCCCTCCTGTATCTGGTTGCTCCTTAAAAATGAAAGATTTTTTTCCTAAAAATTACTAAAAAGAATGTATTTTGCAAGTGAGTTTAGGCCACAAACAGAACTGTATATTGGGAATGTATTACCAATCTCCTACATATATTCAGTATGAAATATGACTCCTTGAAGTCATATTACGATTAAATTAAGGCTCTTGACTAAAGATGACTAAGTTTCTTTATTAGTTAGATAGATAGTTGACATCCAAGCCAAAGCTAACACAAAACAAAATATTTATCATTTTTCTCATTGTGATTTTTAAAATAAGGATTTTTTTTTTAGCTCTTTGGCAGTAATTGGAGTAATTGGGTTTGTTTTGATGTGTAAGGAACATGAAAATTATAAACATTTCAGGAGTGATAGCTGAAACATCTGGGATGGAGGGGAAGAATATGTTAGATGTTTATTCATTACAAACATCAGAGGAAAAATGTAGATTAGATTATTAGTCTAAACAGTATATTTCAACTGAATAATAACTTACATTAGATTCTGAAAAATGTAAAATTCAAGGATTTGAAACAGTTTATTTTGATCAGAATATAGTAACTTCAATAAATTGCTGAAGTTTTAATTATCAAAAAATAAATGCAAACTAGTTAGGTAAACTCGAATATAAATGTAATTGCTTAATACGGATTAAATTACTTCAGCAAAATCTTTAGTCAATATTCTAGTTTTGAAACCATGGGATTCAATTCTCCTCTCATTAAAAAAAAAAATAATCACATAATCTACTTTCTAGATGTCTATGAATAAAAATGATGGAATACTTATAATTACTTTAGCTTCCTTTTATTTCACCACCCTTAAGATTTTACAGATAACTGGCTATCTTTTGACCTAAAATATATGATTATCAAAAACCAAAACCAGGAAGATTATTTTCACTAAAGATGTAATTTACATGGCATGATCACAAACATAACGTGAGTCATAAGACTTTCTGCTTATGTAAATAGGTCAACAAACATGTATCCATAATTACTACTCTACAGTGAATCAGAGTTGCCACTATCTTGACTGGCAGTTAGATAAGAATATCTGGTTGTAATTAAAGAAAAAAGAAATCCACAATCATTTGGAGGAACATAAGACCACAGCATTTGATTATTCCTATATTTAAATATTTTTATATTTAAAAGTAGGAGACACTGTTTGTGAAATAAATTATAAGTGATTCAGGGGAAATCTAGTAAAGATTCGGACATGGCTTCTGTAGCTCATCACAAACTCTGAAGATGAGTGTCCCAGGGTGTCCAGTAACACCAGACGTACTGGAACCAGGTCAGAAAGGGCCAATAGCTGCAGATTCAACAGGGAATTTGGGCAAAGCTGGAATGTTTTCTGGGAGTGGATTGACTGAGACAAGGAGTCTAATATCTGTAGATCCACAAATGCTATATGAACATGCACAATTTCTGCTGTGGACAGTAGTAGTAGTAGTACTGTACTTGTAAAGCACAATCCTGGTCACATTCTGCACATGAAGGACAATTAGAGTTGTCATGATTTTCACAGAGCTATCTGCAGAGTACAATATGACTGCTTTATTTGAACATATTTTTAAGGATATAAATCATGATTTCTATGGTATATTACCCTATAAACACAAAAAATGTGTTATTATATTTTATCTATAATCTAAGCTGAACAATTCCTTCAAAATCAACATTCTTCACTGAATATCATTCAGATCTCTTCTGTATTCTTGCGCGACTTTATGAGCTTCAAATTAAATTAGGAATGGTGTATGTATTTTAATTAGAGATTGGATGAGTTTGGAAGGGGCCTCTGGAGGTCATCTAGTCCAATGCCCCAGCTTAAGTAGGGCCACCTAGACACGGTTGCCCAGGACCATGTCCAGACAACTTGTGCCAGTGTTCAGTCAGTCTCACTGTAAAAAAGTGTTTCCTGATGTTCAGAGGGAACCTCCCATGTTTCTGTTTGTGCCCATTGCCTCTTGTCCTGTCACTGGGCACTGTAAAGAGCCTAGCTCCATCTTCTGTACAGCCTCCCATCAGGTATTTATATACATTGATAAGATCCCTTCTGAGCCTTCTCTTCTGCAAACTAAACAGTCCCAGCTCTCTCAGCCTTTCCTCCAGTCCCTTCATCATATTAGTAGATCATTGCTGGACTCTCTCCAGTGTGTCCATATCTCTCCTGTACTGAGGAGCACAGAGCTGGACACAGTCCTCCAGGTGTGGCCTCACCAGTGCTGAGTAGAGGGGAAGGATCACCTCCCTCAACTTCCTGGCAATACTTTGTCTAATGCAGCCTAGAATACCGTTGACTCTCTTTGTGGCAAGGGCACTTTACTGGTTCATGTTCAACTTGGTGTCTATCATGACCCCCAGGTCCTTCTTTGCAGAGCTACTTTCCAGCTGAGCGTCCCCCAGCACATACTGGAGCATGGGATTGTTCCTTCTCAGGTGCAAGACTTTGCACTTTTCCTTGATGAACTTACTGAGGTTCTTGTCAGCCCATTGCTCCAGCCTGTCCAGGCCCTTCCAGATGGCAGCACGACCCTCTGGTGTACTCTTTCCAGTTTTGTGCCATCAGCAAACTTGCTGAAGTTGCACTCTGCCCTATCATCCAGACCATTAATGAAGATGTTGAGCAGGATTGGATCCAGTATTGACCCCTGTGGTATACTGCTAGTTATTGACATCCAACTAGACTTTTTGTCACTGATCATCACCCTCTGAGTCCAACCGTTTAGCCAGCTTTCAGTCCATCTCACTCACTGTCTGCTCATCCAGCTCGTACTTCATCATACTTCTTTATGAGGGTCTTATGGGAGGCACAGTCTGAAGCCTTATTGAAATCCACGTAGGCAATATCCACTGCTCTTCCTTCATCTACCAAGCCAGTCATTTCATCGTAGAAGTTTACCAAGTTGGTCAAGCATGACTTCTCAGTGAATCTATGCTGACTACTCCTGGTGCCTTTATTGTCCTTCGTGTGCCTAGAAATGGTTTTCAGGATTAGCTGCTTCATCACTTTAACAGGAATCGAGGTTATGATGTTTATTTACTTAGTTAATTTAGATATTTCTATAAATATACATATTTTATATAGAAATCTGTGTTTTATTTTTAAAATCTTCTATTATTATTTCAATATCACAATATCACTATCATATAATGTATATTTTCTGCATAAATATCCATTTCATTCATAAAAATAGGTATAACATTTTATATATTTTATAAATATATATGGAACCCCACGCTTCCCATGGAGTTTTCTTTATGTATAACTGCTGAAAAAAACCTTTGCAGCAACATTTATGGTACAAAGTAGAAAAATAAGTGGTCACCTAACATTTTGCTGAAACAGAATGTATGTGAAAGTGAAGGTAAGAGTGAGTCAGATCCTTCAGATCAGGGAGTGTGAAACATCTGAAATAGCAGAGATTTGTCTGACAGGGTTAATTATCTGCAACTCTAATGTGCCAGACAGAAACAGCATACAGGAAGCTCTCCACTGTCCAGCCAGTCACTAAGACACTGTACATGGCATCCATAATGTCCTTTGTTGGCAACTTGAATTAATCTTGTGTGCTGCTTCCTCACGCCTCTGCAATGGCCAGTGTCAAAAACAGCACCTGCGGTGTCTTAAGTTGTCTTCTCTGCACAACATCATCATGGCAAGGGCAGAAGGGAAAGCTGCAGGCTGCATGAATTTTTCAGTTCCTCCAAAACACTTAAATTCATGTTCTTATGTCAGTTCATGCATAGGTCACACCTGTGTGTCCCCGGACTGTCGCCAAGGGCATTGCTACAAGTAAGATTATGACAGGTAGATAATTAGACCTTGAACCTTGTGCATGGACTCACTCTAATAGCAATGCAGAGCTAGTCCTTGTTTCTGTCCTTGGTCTGGCCCTCAGGGATTAGTGACTCAGAAGAATTGGATTTAAGAATTGCAGTTTATGGGGGAGAAAAATAATCTCAGGTTTACATTTTTATAAAGTTACCTTTATAGCTTAACTCTTTGAAAGAGAGTGAAACTCTGGGCTAAATACAGTTGGAGTCTAGTCCTTAAGGCCAGAAAAGAAAAAAAAAAAAACAAAAAAAAAACAAAAAACAAACCAACCATTAATCATTCTATGCTGTAGTGTTTCTTTTGAACTAAGGTCTGATCAGGAAAGATGAGAAAGATAAGTAACAACTGCATGGTGTTAATACACTGTCTCTCAGGATACAGCAGTAATCAGTTACAAAGCAATTTCTTGAAAAAAATTATAATTCACTTATCTGTCAAGCTAATAAATAGGGAAGGAAGTCAGTATACCTTTAAGGCATATTAAAGTATATCTTTCAGTAAATTTTCCTATACTGCATTTGGACCTATGCATAAGGAATTTCACTCACAGAGATCACAAAAAGCAATGTTACTTAATTATAATGTGTAGTAAAAATGAGTCAAGTGTTGTATTTCTTCTGACCTCAGACAGAGATGTTCTGCTCAAAAGCTTCTGGCTGCAATACAGGAAAGCTCTTGCCTCCATGAGGGAAAGAAAACATGTTTCAAATACATGGATGCAAAGAAATGCTCAGGTACAAACTTGGCATCCATAATCCCTACCAGGACCAAAACCAAGCATGAACTCTTAACTCCATGTCCATGCAGAAATGGAAAATATTTCTTATTAAACTCAACTCCTTTCTTAAACATGACAATTTTTATTTGAACACATATACTGTATTGGCTGCTCATCTGGTCTAGTCATAGCTTTGTTGCATTACAACATTGCTTTTGAATTACTAGGGTGTGTGGTCTTGCATCTAGAAACTGGCAAATAAAGCAGAAATTAACCGAATATACATTTCAGGATCTTTCTGAGCCCTTTAGAATCAGACCAGCTGTCACAGTCCTGCTCTGCCATTAGGGTCCCTGTAGGTCCCTACTTCCTTCAGTTACTGAGTGGAGTCTGTATGTTCATAGGTGTGAAAAACTGTTGTATTCAAAAAATATCTATCTCCCTTTTTGATATTTTCAGCTCATGAAGATGACCATGTTCTGTCATTTGTCAGACTTTACAAGAAGCATCTCCTGTGCTGACCTTTATATTTGGCAGGAGCTTCTCAAAAACTTCGATAAAGTTACCACAACATCCTTCTTCAAGACACTCACTAAAGATCTCTTTTACCACAAAGCATACAAAAACACTTAATAGTGGTTATGTTGACAATACAATATAATTGTTTCTTATCGTGCAGACTAATGTTGTCTCTTTGGATTCATCTATCAATGTTTATTCAAGGTCCATCCATTTTCTCTTCCATAATAAAAGAAGTGTAGAATCACAGGCCCTTAAAACAGGGATTTTCTGATCCACAAGAATAAAGCCTGATCAATGGCCTATGGTGTCCATCTGTCTGTGGGTTTCTAGTTACATTCTTCAGGGAAAAGGCAGCAAAGAAGACACAAAGAAATCCCATTGTGCTGGAGAAATCAATCAATATTTTGATAGTTCAGTGACTGTGGCTTATGCTTATGCAAACCTGTCTGTGTTTGCATTATAACTTGCCAGTACATTGCTGGCAGTCTGTTTGAAGCAGACTGAATATTTACTCAAACTCAGTGGATTTACAGATCTATTGAGTTACTCTAAAGCCCATGCTAATATGGAAAAAAAAAGAGTTATAGAAGAAACCAGCCTCATATATTACCTTTGTAATAGTTTCCTGACAGTTTATTTTTCTAATTGAGGCCAAAATTGTGTATTAATTCATAAACACACAGCAACAGAGTTTCTGAAATTAAATAATCAATATCTTTCTCTCTTTTCTTACATCTCTAATATTTTGTGTGAGAAAAACATAAACGTGATATATAACCTGATATTTATCCCATGCAACCAAAGTGTTTTAAAAAAATCCCAAATGGCAGGGTAAAACCATTCAAAATACACGTTTTCATATAACTTCATGCTGGTGTCACTCATGCATATACATTTTTAACACACTCGTGCAATTACAGTTTTCTTCCAAGAATTGGCAAAAAAAAGACACTTTTTCATCAATCCAGTGGGATTCTTCTTTGCTTTGAAATAAATGTAAGGCAATATAGGATGATGAAATATTTTATTTCACTTCTGACTACAGTATATATGAAATATTTTAGATTTGTTTCACTATGGCAGGAAAGAATAGGTACATAGGTTCTTAACTCTATCACTAATTGGTTTGTTTACATATGTATATCTAATTGCTAAGGACATTTGAGCATCATTACTCTCTCACTGATTCCTTTGGACTATACATCATAACAAAGTTGCTATTAATTGATGCACAATCAGATTGCACGCATGTAGCTTGCTTCATATGAACTCTGATTGTGCATTGTCATCTATTGTTCAATGAAACATTTTAGACTAAAAAACACATAAAATTCCTGAGAGAGAGCATCAATCTGCAGCTCCATACACCTTATAGTGGCCCCCAATCCATTCATTCTGATATCTATGGTGTAATTATTTTAAAAGCTGGCAGAAAGGAGGATTCAGTAGAAAAAACACTACACTGAAAGTCATAAGACGTGAACTCTAACTCCTTTTTCTGACCTCTTGTTTAAATCTGACAAGTCACTTGATGTCTTTAGTGTGCCCCAGTTTGTGAAACAGCGAAATGATTCTTTATTTTGAAGGCTTATGGCGACCTTCGATAAAGAAAATAAATGAGGCACATTTTCCACTCCTTTGTGCTTCACAACATAGAGAAACAGGTTTTTAAAATTGCTCCCAAAAACCCCTTTCTGATCCAGAAGACATTTTACTGAGACTTCCAAAAAAACAGAGGTTCAGATATTAATACTATGTATTTAGACTCCAAGACCATGCCTGAAAATCTTCATAAAGCTAGCATGGAATCAAGGCATTTTGTAGTTGTGTCTGCAGTAGAAATCAAAATGGTTTGGTTGAGTGCGAAAAAACCCTGAAGTGTCTGACAACCCTGTGTTGCCCATTTTGGTATTAAATGTGTTTCCATTACATTTTAGTTAGGATAGTGCCAAATACAATGGGTTCTAAACATCAATTGGTCTTACAAGAATACGTGTAACAGAAAAAATAATGATTTTATTCTACTACCTGCTTTCAATTTTACCAGTAATCCTTTAAATTAATGTAGCAATTGTGGAGAGAAAGTTTTGGTTTTAACAGGTGAGGACTTGGCACTTGGGTGGCTTTGAACTGCACTTTGATACACGAGATTCTGGGATTTTTGGCTCTTTAACTGCTCAGCCTCCTTTTAGGTAACTAGTTAGGGCAGTTTTAACGTCAGGCATCAGTTTGGACAGATTTCTACTTCTTATTGTTTGATTCACAACAGAACAATTAGGTCCATCATGCCTCACTGCCTGTCAGTCTTCCCAGAATTCCCTGTAGATGAACACACAGCTTTGATGTTCTCTAGAAGGAGATTTAGTGGAACAAGGACACAATCGTTTAAGCTCATGTAAGAACTACTCTTTGCTGTATCATTAGGCCAAATACGTGTTTGCATAATCAGATGGTTTAAACTGTTTGACTCTGGAGCATAATTAGACAACTGTTTTAGAAAAAAAAAGGGCAGTGTAGTCACCTACAACACACAAAAGTCCCTGGGTAAGTCACTGATGACAAAGAAGGTCTGAGTGGTTAAAAGGAAAAAGAGATTTGCAACCTGACTGGTATTCAGCTGTCTTTCATTGCCTAATTTCTCTTTTCCCCACTGGGCATGCTGCATTTCTCCTTCCAGGAGATCAATGCAAACTCACATAGATCATTAGCCCAGGTGAAAAATATTTTGTCAAGCAATGAAATACTTCCAGTGGTATAACAATGGCCTATTTGTGCATGCTGAGCCTGAAAATACACAGGTAGGACAGAAATGCGGAAGGAAAATGATTCAGCCAGTGATGCTCACTACTTGCAGAAAGTTGTCAACTTGATCCATATAGCACATCTGAGTTCTGAGAGTAAGCATCACGTAAGCAATGATAATTAAGTTCCACTTAAGTTGGAAGAATCACAGAGGAAAATTTTTCAGTAGATCCATCCCTGGCAGTTACTAATTTGCTTGCTGCACTTGTCTGCCACAAAGGTTTTAAGTAAATTCTGCAGCTCTTAAAGGGCACATTAAATGAACGAGAGCAGACAACTATGTATCAGCAGTGCCAATATCACAATGTGGAATGAGTAGTTGTCTTAGCATGGCATTGAGCCCAATTTCTTAAGGTACTCAACTTGTGAACAGCTTTCCAAGCTGGAATGTGGATGGAGGAGATGTATGATGGTAGACATTGACTTGTGTGGGCAGATCCCAAACTACTGAAAAGCATAGTAGTAAGTCAATATGCTTAGAAATTTGTACAGCAAATAGAATTCTTCAATTCTCTTGGACTTATGGTAAGGTGATGGCAGCAAAAAGTCTTATTTTTTCAAGCAAAGAAAGCTATTCTGAGTTTTATTATAGAAATTTTCTACCTTGATTAAAGGGAAGGTTGTTCTGCAATTTATTGCACATGCACATTGTCTGAGATAGCTGGGGATATTGCTTGTACTCTATTATGTGTAAAAGAGTTTCTGATGTGTAGGTTCACATTAAAGCATCAGACTTTGCTAACATCTACAACATGTTTCAAATGTGAAATACTTTTCACACTTGACTTCATATATGATCAAAGAAGGCACATAGTTTTCTCTATGAATACAGAGAGAAACATGAAGGCAGAGACACTAATCACCTATATGGACCTCAAAATTATTTTGATTCTAAGACAAATGCTTTGTGAAAAGGTTATGGTGGGAAGCTGGTAAGAAAAATCAGCTCCACAAATAGCATCAGCCAGAATCTGCTTTATAGTAAACCATTCATGGTGAAATAGGAGGAATGGAGCAGTTGTTCAAGCCTAAGAGAATATCTTTTTTTTCACTAGGGCTCACTAACATCACCTTCATAGTCTACTCTTCGTATGTATCTCAGCTACTGTTTCAATATTTCACTGGTCTGTTACAAGGTGCAGCTCACAATTGTTCTTTATGGCCCTTAACAGGATATACTGGCTTCTAACACACACCTCATCTAAACAAGTTGTATAAGTTGCCTCAGAAACCAATGGAGAAAGATGGGCTCTGCCAGGACACAATTTTTCCTTTCCCAACACAAAAAGAAAAGGACCAGCCTTCTCCCAGGAGTTCTTGCTATTAGTGTTAGTAGCTCTAGGAAGATAAAGGTATGTAGAAATTAGATGTAGCAAATCAGACACCCCTGCATGACTCTAGGCTCCCTTGCACTCTACCTTCCAAAAAAACCCAGGATGACCTAATCTCTCAAGTTGAATAGAAACATGACTGCTACTATCAGTACTATGACCAAACGTCTGATGGCGGGACTCCTGTTGAACTAGATTATCCTGTTGAGAATTCAGATCTAGCACTCTTGCTTTACTGCTTCCAGCATCCCTGATTTCACAATTTCTTTTTTTCTTCACTGTGAGTATTGACAAAAAAACCAAAGAGTAAAATTAAAAAACAAGTAACAGCCATTTCAGGAATTCATGATGTTTTTCATTCTGCTTTTACTGCCTGTGGTTAGAAGGGCTCTCCCAGTCATTAAAGAATGCTAGTGTTCAATTTCAAGTAAAATCTTAGGGAGCTCTATTAATAACTTCCTTTCTTTTAAACATTTTATCTTTTAACATAGATTGCATTAATTTCAGCCCACATGATCATTTTTGCAGTTCTGGTACACTTTTACTTTTAAACTTATTATTTATCATGCAGCACTCTGTTTTAAAAACACCTGGTGATCTTAAAGAAAAATGACAGGCTAGTCTGGCATGATTCATAACACTATTTCATCTTATTCTGTTTCCAAAATCCATTTCTGTAATTAGGTTACTTCTGATTCAAAATCTGTTCTAAGTTCTTGCATACAATTGAGTCAGGAAAACAGGTCCTCAGTGAGAGGAGAGGGTGAGACTTTTTTACCTCTGTCTTAGATATTCTTATTACTATTCTCCAGTCACCTGGTACCACCAAGACTTGCTACCAAACCTATTTTATGTGGCATAAGATAGAATGCTGGGACAGAGCTCGTTTGATGTCTCATCCTTCTTCTTTCCTTTTACCTGAAGCCACTGGACTTTCAAATTTTTTTTCTTTTCATAGTAGTCCATTTTCCATAGTTTCATTCCCATTGACTATATTGCTTGGTCTTCCACATTCTGTATCATTATTTTTAACAAAAAGTGAAGGGAAGTTTTATTTTCATGCTAGAGCCACGCTTGCATTTTTTTCTTTACTCTGCCTTTTTTCTCCCCATGTTCTCATTTTATTTACATGTTATTTGTTTTAATAATTTTTTCTTGATCGAATTCCTTGACTTCTGATAATATTTTTTATCAGAAGGTTGTAAGAAAAACTTCTCTATGTTGATTAGTCTTTTTCTTTCTTTATAAAATTCTAGTTGCTGGTAGCTTAGCTTTCTCATGGAGACCTCTGATGATATTCTAATATGATGATGGAGACCTGTATGAGACTCCAACCACTATACAAATAGAGCCACGTATTCTCAAAATTAGTTTGCTCAAAACAGATGCCATTTTACCCAGATTATCTCTTATTTCTTTCTATTCTACCTCTTTTGTCACATGCAATGTTATCCCATCATCTTCACCTTTCTCTCTTCATTCTGTCTGGCTTATGGATACACAACCATATGCCTATTTTGGTCAGAATTCTTATTTTAGCATATTTTTGTCATCTCTGTATTTGCTTTCTCATTCTGTATGCTTTTCGATTATGATGCATAGGATTAACACATATTGAATTAGTATAAAAATATTTTAGTTATTTTACCACTGCATGAATACAGTTCTCTTTGTTAATAACATTTTCATTTTTTCCTTTCCATCATTTCTCTTAACCATTGTTACTCCTTTAACTATAGCCATAATCTCAGTTATCTGAATTTTCTCTTTCTAGTGCACTTAAACCATGTGGAGACTATAAATTTCTTTTCCAACATTCTTTCACCATTCTTCATTTTTTTTCTACAGAATGCTTCGGCCTAGGACACATTAAACAAGATATTTTGTAATCGCTTTTGAAATAACTTATATTTGCATTTCAGGGGGCACACAAATTTACTTTAATCTGCTGTGATTGTTGTCTGTCTAAAAATGACCACTGACTACTATTTTCAATTTCTTAAGCTTTATTGAATCCTCCTTAAAAGCTTTCACTAACTATAGAATGATAAAATCATTCCGTTTAGGAAATGAAACAAAATCTGAGGCTCTGATAGGAACGATACATTTAGTTTATCATCCAAATGACAGCAAGAGCTATAAATTTTCCTACTTGTTTTTTTTAGTCAGCTTGGCTGGCTGTTTCTTCATGAGAAAATGTATTGCAGATAACTACTACAGCGTTCAATCTGATACAAGGCTCCAGACAGCTATTTCAGCTTAGAAATTAACTCAAATTAATGTGGCGATAATTGTTGGAGCTCAGTTACATGTTTTTGCTAATTAAAGATCAAGGCAAATGCCATAGAAGAGACAGTAACATTTGTTAACAAGAATACACTAATGATTTGGCTGTTCCCATTGACCTCTGAAAAGGTTAAACTGGTAGAGCTGTTGGGTGAATTAGTAAATATGTCAAATATGGGTTATTCTTTATCTTGTTTAAAAGAAAGAAACCATGTTTCATCTCACTGATTAATATGGGGATAAAAGTAATTGATTACTCAATATATTTCATAAAATTACACAGAATTTTCACACATTGTAATCCTTGTTCTTATATTTGGTTATCTAGGTTAATAAATTTCATGTCCTCATATGTGTCTGTCTTACGTGTGTTTCCTAATAATTTTTGAACCCTGCTGAAACAATATCAACCAATTTGAGAGAGGAGAAGCAGTCTCAGGACTACTACATTTTCTGAGAAGTATCATATATTGTGTCAGGCATATATTCTGCATATCAATTACAACTGTTGCAAATAATGAGTTGGTGACCTCTTTTAAAAAGAAATACAAATGTAACATAAAATTAAAAATATTTATTAAATAAAATTTTCCTTTTTTTAATTGGAATGAAGGTCATTATTTGCTTAAAATCATTTCATTTAAGTAGCATATCCTTGCACTCACAGTCCTATCTTGTCCACATGATCAAATAAGTTGACAGCTTTCCTTCCTAAAGCTCAACTAAATCTCATTTAAATTTTATCTAAAGACTTAAAATCTTTATTTGAAACTCGACAATATTGAAAAGAACCACCAATCACAAACTGTGGTAAAGCCAAAATAACTATATTCTCATAATACCAGCAATGCTAAAAAAAGAATCCAAGTCGCTTGTGATTCTGAACACTATCTTACATATATAGTAAAACCTAAAATAAAGATTATATAATTAGCATGACCTTGATCTGATTACTATGACTATTCCAGCTGGCCAGTCTTAAAATGGATTTTTTTGTCAAACTTCAAGAAAGATCTTGAGGATGTGCAATGTCCTTGATCTTGCAATCAAAATTTTCCTTTAACTGAAGTGTTTTGCAGCTTTTAGTCTATAAACACCAATAAATTTGGGTCCATATCATTATTTTAATTCCAACAAAAGTGGGTTTATACAAACTGTTGGTGAAATAATCATTAAAGTCTGTGAGCCATTCTGTCTATCAAATAAATTTATTCATGGTTGCAGACCTCTTTAATAATGACCATGGCCTTTCAGCAGCAATATATTGCAAAAGGGAAACACTATCCATCTTTCTTCCTAAGTACTGATGCTCCTATAAAAATGTTGGAAATTTTACTTTGAAGAATATGAGACATATGAATGTATGAGATATTTGTATAGTTATTCTAAAGTGGAATGATGGTAAGGCTAAGATAGTAGAGCAGAGAATCAGAAGATGCCATTTCGTTGCACTGATTACCAACCATATAAGTAATGTGAGTCTTTGGACCTATTATCCCAGTATATAAAACAGGGACTTCAGATTAATTTAAAAGATATTTAAAAGTTCAACTGTTTCTAAACCTAAAGCATGTTCTTGATGAGTCTTATGCAAGTTTACTGAAGACAGTGTCTAAAATTCAGATAGTTCAGATACCTGACATTTCAGAACATATGTTTGCATTCAGAAACAAATGTTGGGTCATCTCTGGTCAAAATGCATTTTAGAGCAAGAGGAAAAATAAATCAGTATGTGCAAAAGAAGAGCTGATTTTTCAAGGTAAAAACACAGCAAGACAGGAGAGAAAGTAAATTCTACAAGAAAAAATGAACTATACTTTTTATTATTATGATGATTCCACTGTTAGTACAGAACATTTCAGTCACTCTATTGAAGTGAGTCTCATTTTATTTCAGAGTATTGATTTACTTTAAAGTAGGACACTTCACACTTTGGTAAAATAATACCAGCCAAAATACATCTTTTTACCATGTCTGTCTACAGCGGATCCTATTCTTTTTGTCAAAGCCAGCAGAAAATCTGTATCCTTATCCTGAATAACAGAAACAATTTTTAAAAGAGCACTGCTCTTTCTTCCTAGATGTGATTTGTTGTTAACAAACCACAAATTCAGCCCCAGACTCCACAGAAGTCCATTCTTATGTTCTGGCCTCTATCTGTTATTGTAATTCTTCTCAGACACACTCACAAAACTTCTCCAGAATTCATATAGCAAAATGAGTTTACAATTAAAGATCATCTTCAATGATTTTTCATAGATGAAGTGCCATAATGTTACCGCTACTTAAATAAGGTTAGATTTTCATTAAAATTATATATTGACCAAATATTCATTTTCTGACTAATTTCTCAACAATTCAAAAGCTTGCCAGTACTAATCCTCTGAATCTCCTGTTACCAGAAAGACATCAACTGTGCAGGTGAAAAGACCACATACTCTTCAGAGAAGAAACTACACAACTTTTTCTGCTGTCTGCATAGGCCCAAACAACAATCTATGTCCTGTAAATAATGGAAGTAATGGGAAAAAGTGAATATGCTTACAGGATATTAAAACTTTATTTCTAATGAAAGCCTTCTATATAATCAGAAAGAGATTTCAGCAGTATATTTGACAAATAAACATCAAGGACTATCATATTTAGAAAGGCAGACACAATGCACAAGATGGGATAATAGGCTCTGTCACTTATGACACTCCAGTTACAAAAAGGTTAAAGGGTTGCCATTTTGGTCATATTGACATGGTTTATTGGATGAGGTATTTCTTACTATATAAGCAAATACTGGATATGGTCTATTTCTACAACATATTTAAGTAATGGTTTCTTCAGTATTAAACCACAGAGCTGTATTTTTTTAAAATATTTTACTACTGAAACTTAAAAATAAATTACAAGACAGGGCCTTCAAAATTCATAAACATTCTTATTTCTAAAATGTACCTGTTTCAGTAATGATCTTTCACAACATCAGATGTCTTCCTACTGGATTCCCCAATCCCTGTGAATCTGCAGCACTAAAACATAAAATGTTTACTAAAAGAGAGAGTCTGGGAGAATTAAAAGTACACTGAAGCAGTGCATACTACAACTGTGACAGTGACTCAGGCCATAACTATCTGGTTGCAGGGGCACACCATCACAGTGAAGCACATACTTGCATCTGCACATGCAGGCAAGGTTAACACATTCAGAGTCACCAGCTTCCAAGTGCACCAGCAAATGGCATCTTCCTTTGAGAAGATGCTGGAGAACTTCCTGCACAGGTAGAAGAGAGACAAACAAACATCAGAGAACAAGCCAACAGTCCAGTAATTATTATACTCTTGTTTTACTCCAGTTATTCGTATCTTCTATTGGAAGCAAGCATCCAGAAATCTAGGGAGAGGCAAGAGTGCAACCAGCCTAAAAAGATCTAGCTGAAACAACAAACAGAACTTCTTGGGGTATGAAAATTTTAACAAAGACCCAAGTGAAAAGCTTACAGCCCTGTAGATAGATTTTAATGCAAAGATTTTAAAAAAATGTCCTTACGATTTGTTCCCATGACATCTTTCTCCTGTGCAAGCAAGTGCTGCTACACACTGTCCTGCTACTGCTGGCCCACATAATACAGTCCCACTGCTTTAAATTTCTGCTCCTCGTTTTGCCTTTGGCTCTTGCTTGGTTCCATTCCCTGTCCTCATGGGCTGTATGAGAAGGAGAGAAAAGGGGGCAGCCGTTAGAACAGTGACAGAGAAACCAAAGGCAGAGATACAGTCCAATTCCAGTCTGCTCCTACATG
>NW_008824540.1:912136-916335 GCF_000699105.1 Pygoscelis adeliae
GATGTCCTTCCAGCACTTAAGCTAAATCCCTCCCTAATATCCTGCACAGACCATTGCTGGGCTGCTGGCTGTTAGATAACTGTAGCTGGGGTGTTGATGGAGGCTTTGGAGCAATTTCATCCTATGTCTTTCATGTGAAGTATCTGCTGAGCAAAGATACTAAGTACATCAGGGCCTGATACATGGTGCAAGATCACATGATAGTACACAGTTGTCCAAGTCCAGACTCCAGAATCACATGCATTTATGGCCAGCTTTACATATGGATTTCTAGGTTAGACCCAGTTCCTTTGCAGGCTGTGTCCATGGGGCATTTCTTGAAGAAAAACTCTCCACAAGATGCTGAGTGAGCGACTGGAAATTGCCCACAAATCTAAGAGAAATGGACATGCTCTGGAATCAACCCTACCAAACCATGCAGCCCCACAGCAGCCTTGGGAGTTTAAGGCACCAGGTCATTTACAGTTTGCACTCAAACTATATATGTGGCAGGAACCCAAGCTTGACACCCAGGCTCCCATGGCTCCAGGAAATAACCTGGGTACAAACTTGTATAGTCTGAATTATTAGTGAGTTGGTGAACCACAGAAAATGAGAGATCTTCAGTGTGACAGGATAGATGTACTCTAAGAGGTGCTCAGCAACTTAATATGTATGTGCAAGGCTATCTGTGAATGGAAAATTGCAGGTATACAGAGACAGAAATGAAGCTGTTCTGAATATTCACCCTTAAGTATCTATTACTAGAAATCATTTGCTAGGTACTAAAATCCTCTGCAGTAAACTCAAAAAACACCCTGCACTGGCAGAACAAAGAGGAATTTAAAGCAGACTTCATAGTCCTGATTCTTACTATTCAAATTAATTTCTTTGTATTCAGAGTATATATTCCAACTTGCCATTACATCCTTAACTGCCGGAAGACAAGACAGACATAGAAAAGGTCACACATTAACACAACATTATCTAATTTTATTCAGTTAAAGTATTGATCACATTGATGGTAAATAAGTTAAGAGTCAGGCAGCCATTCCACCTTCAGGCCTATAAGTGTTTTACTTTCATTTACTTGGTATATTACAAAAGGAAATATTTCCATTCCTTATCATTGTCAGAATCATAATATTTCTGTCATGAAGTTATCATTTCTTGTTTATGCATGGTAATTATGTAAATATTATGTAATCTGATGTATAACTGCAAATTAAATAATTGCTTCAGTGCTGATTGACGCAATAGATCCACTGAAGCAAAGATCTTGAAATTACAAATTAAATTATTAGATATCTTGGAATTGGCTTTAAAAACCTTATTTGTTTATGGAAATTGGGGAAAAAAATAAATTCAAGCAGCAGAACAGAAGATGGAAAAATATGAGAGGCAGGCAAGAACACTGAGCAGCAAAAGTGTTTCTTATGCTTGTGCTTTGGGTTCTGCTGCTACCAAACTACCATGCTCTAGTGAGATATGATTGCCATTTAAAAACAAGCAATATGTTCAGTTACTTATATCTCATTTTACCTGGGTATGCATGTTATTTGGGAACAAAATGATTGCAAAACCTATAATGCAGTCTCATACAGGTTAGAGACATAAAATTGTGTGATATCTCACTTTTTTAAATTCTGAATTTGGTGTGGGACTATTAAAAAAAATCAGAATTCCTCAGAACTAGTCATGATACCTAATCATGTCTTTTCTTATTTTTACTAATACCAGGATTCTTGCTAATATCAAGATCTTTGCTAAAATCAGGATCTACTTGAAAAGAGTAGATTCAGTGAATAACGTCAGGATAAAACTAGTCAGAGTAATTATTCTTCTATTAGGTAACTTGTTAATTACAATACCAGAAAGTATAGTGTACTTAAAATTCTTTTTTTTTTAATCAATGCTCAAATTTCTGGGTTGCCAAGAAGTAAAATGCTAGCTAAAATTATGTGCCCTCCACTATAACTTTGGTTTAATCCTCATATTTTCTTTCTGAGTCTGCCACTGAATTGTCACATATGCCTCAGTATATCTCATAGACCTCAAAAAGGAAACAACTTTATACACTGAGTTACCCAGAGAAATGTATTTTAACAAAATTAGTACATTTTGACTGAGGTAGATGGCTCATTTCTACAGATTAAATTATATTCATTATATAGCTCAAACAGCATGATTTCCCCAGCTTTTGCATATTCTAAACAAAATTTTTCCTTATAGCATTTAGTTTTCTTGATGCAGTCCAAAGGGAAGTAGTATGTTCAATTCTACTTTTTGTCACTAAGAAGCACTATCAATTTTTACTGGTGTACAATGGAATAGTTCACAAACTGGAAGTCCCATCTGTTCAAGAGGACAGAAAATATTTTTTTCACTGCCCATTCTTCTACAGTTGTCATTTGTGTTTCAACACCTTCCTTTTTCCATAAATTTGTTCCTTTGGCCAATTTTCATGGTACTTTTGCTTTCAGTTTCTGTTATGTTCATTCCCTTTGTAAATTCTTATTGAAGTTTTTCTTTTTCTATGGTATTATTCAGCTTGACAAAAAAGCATGATCACATGGATCTGGTGCTCCCAGTCCTTCCCTTTAGCTGTTGTCCTAAATCTTTTGTCATATAATTGAAATGTGGTGGGTTGTTTTGGGTTTTTTTTCCAATTTGGCAAGATCCTGGTTTCTGTGTGCAACTCCTTCTTAAGAAAAAGAGTGCCTGCATGAACTAAAATTGTCATCCAAGCACTGTGTGATCCGTAGGTCCCTGTTGGCTTTGCTGTCCCTTTTTAGGGTAGAATTCAACAATCATGTTGACGGTGCTTTGCTAGCTATGTTCTCACTTTTTATTACTGTCCTAATAATTTTGTCCATCAGAGAATGATATCTTGAGGAAGCTGTTCAGGAATTTGACTGGGATTTAGTTGAAGAATTCCTCATAGATGAGGAACGTTTCCTCAGAGCCTGTTCTGATGCACCTTTGGTATTTGCCACTGTGGACTGAGCAGAGGTTATCCTCCTTCCTGAAACTCATCTAGTATGCACTCATCTCATCATGTCACACTCCAGTCTCATAAAGAGCCAGGATTTTGAATTCACAGGTATCGGCTTTTCTCATGATCTGAGAGGACTTTGTTTGAAACATCAGTTTCATATCATTAACTGTACATTAGAAGATTCACAAATATTAACCTTAATTTACTGATTCTTAACTCTATGTTACTTTGAGGGAAAAGGAGTCATAATAAATCACTTATAAATGACAATGTCAGTTACAAGAAAATTTGAAAAAAGGTAAAGTAGCTAATCATATGTTTAATATTCTAGTTCACACATATCCATTCAATTTAACTGTAATATACCCAAGCCAAGTTCAAAGCAGGTTAAAATGTAAATATATACTACATTAAGAGAAATTCAAACATTTCAATAGCAATAATTCTGCTTACATAGTGTCTTTCACCACACATCTTGCATTGCAATAAAAAAATTGCTCTAAATTCTCCCTTTTTCCTTTTCATGAATTGTGCATTGAAAGTCACATATTTCCCCAGTTATATTTTTTCCTGAATATTATGCATCTATTTATTTCTAGAAAAAAATAAATCATCATGATAACACTGTAGAGTTATTTGATATTAAAGCAGTTTGGTTATTTCTTTGTTTCATTTTTGGAACAATAAATTTAATTATCTGAATAAATTTGTTTGTGACCGCTCATGGAAAACAAGTATTAAGATTTCTAAGGATTAACAAAGAATTCTGTTTCATGCCTAACTATCTATATGAGTCACTATGGGTAAAGTTTAGCTATGAATATTAGCAGGAAAACTCAAAATTAGGTCAAAATAATAAAATTTTATTGATTTAGAGTTTTCATATATGATAGATTTTTGTCAGAATTTGCTCAATAAACAATATCTGTGTCCCTGTCTCCCACAGCATTCTCCTAGAGAAGCTGGCGGCTCATGGCTTAGACAGGTGGACTCTCCGCTGGGTAAAAAACTGGCTGGACGGCCGGGCCCAGAGAGTTGTGGTGAATGGAGTTCAATCCAGTTGGCGGCCAGTCACGAGCGGTGTTCCCCAGGGCTCAGTATTGGGGCCGGTCTTGTTCAATATCTTTATCAATGATCTGGACGAAGGGATCAAGTGCACCCTCAGTAAGTTTGCAGACGACACCAAGTTGGGCAGGAGTGTTGATCTGCTCGAAGGTAGGAA
>NW_008824540.1:917035-921993 GCF_000699105.1 Pygoscelis adeliae
CCCAGGGAAGTGGTTGAGTCACCATCCCTGGAAGTATTTAAAAGATGGGTAGATGAGGCGCTTAGGGACATGGTTTAGTGGGCATGGTGGTTGACGGTTGGACTTGATGATCTTAGGGGTCTCTTCCAACCTTAATGATTCTATGATTCTGTGAATATCTCTATCTTATGCCTCACTGGTATTTATTACCAAAAAATTGTCTAAAGGAAGGTACAGAAACAAGTAAGAGACTAGAATATTTAGTTTTATTCATTCTTCCTCTTCCCCAGGTGACAGAGTCTGGAACAAATGCTTAAATGAACAATGAATATCTCCAATGTAGAGATTAACATAAGAACTTCAATATTATATTAATCAGGCTAGTTAAAATTTATGCTATAATGTATTGTTTATAGTCTTTCTGTTTGAATTTATTAAGTACTACACCAAAAAAAATACTCTCTTGAGAAACTGCAAGAGCAGAAATATGTTTCTGCCATATCACTTTTTTTAGCATTTAATATTTTTTAAGAAATGTGCCCACAGGCATAGATCTATCAACAGAAAGTATCCACTCTGGCACCAGCTGGAATTGAGTCTCAGTAAATATAACGTAACATCACATAGACAACCCAATGCTTGCTAATTGTTGTCAAACTGCCAGCCTGAGTAAGAGCGAAGTGAACTTCATTCTGCAACATGTGTTGTACTGGGACTCTGAAGAACTGTTGAATGAGATGACTTAAGGGGGAAAATACTTTATGTACAGTTTGTTTGCATTTGTCAGATTCATTTTATTATAATAAATTAATTTCCTAATTCAACTGTCTACTATGATCTAAGGTCTGAAAATCAAGACCTTTCTGTTATTTCCCAGGGATAGTTTTTAAAAGTCATGTCAAAACTCTACATGTTATCAGTATATTTTCCGTATTTCCTGTATAAATAAATGCTTTATTAATAATTGACATATTAAGCCAGATTTTATTTCTTCAGTATACAAATATAAACAACCATCTCATGATAATAAATAATTCAAACTGAGCAGACACTTACAGATGAAGCACATTTAAAATCAAATTTATCAAGCAACAACTGAAGAGTTTAATCTAGGAATCTCATCTGTTTTGCAAGCTCCATAATCCTTTGATCAAGGATTATAATTATTAAAAAAAAAAAATTAATTACACTGACATTTTCAGAAGAAATGTTACAGGCAGAAGCAGCACAGAAGAAGCACAGAAGACATTTTTTTTCTTCCAAGAGGATTTTTTTTTTTAAATGAATCGTCTGTCTAAAATGTACACACTGTATTTAGTAATATAAATGAAATATTTTGAAAACAGACAAACCCAAAGATGAGTTATGTTTTTATCCTGAAATTACAGACTCTATGCTGGGATCAGTTACAGTAAATGTTACTTACAGGTAGAGTAACTCAGAGATTTTTAATACTCTGATAGCCATTTCCCTTTTAGTTCCTGTCACAGAGTTTTAACAAGATAATTATGTTTTTTTCCACTCCTTCCTTAAAGCTGAATAATATCTTTAGGGAGAAGAAATTGCGGTCAAATCTTCATTCCCTCCCAGAAAGCACTATACCATCACAATATTGTAATAAAACAGAGTTTTCTGATGAAGACACTGTTGATTTGGTGCTGCGGAGCAGAAATCACAGAACAGAGAACCACAGCATTAAGATGTTCATAATTTTTCAAGTTATTTATATTAAACATCAATGATGATCTCTCAAAGTGGGTGCACAGTTTCAAATAAAGCTCTTAACCTTCCCAATATTAATAATTCATGTAAAACTGGTCCATTTCCTTCCCCCTCCCTACCTTGTGAGCAATTAAAAGACTGTGCTGAAAAGGAAGACAAAGAGTAGAAATTACAAAAGTGGTATTTGCTCTGATCTTGCAGTGAGCACAGATCACTTCCTTTTACAGGAATAAATGACTAGGAAAAAGTAAGATTCCTCCCTACACATCAATGACTGCATGAGGGTCTGTGGGGCATAGGAGCTGCAAGTCCCAAACAGATACTACACAGTGGAGTGAAGTCCTGAACTGAGTTGATTGATGAACTTCAAACATAACATAGCCACCTGGGAGGTACCTAAAGGAAGGTAACTGATTGTTCTGTATCTAGATTACATCTTTTACGTGTCACTGCAGCACTCATGTCCTTTTGTACGCTGCTCACCATGAGCAACCAGAGAATTTAAGCCTGCCCCTCACTTGCTGCATCTACCTCCCTTTGGCTGCACATGAGCATAAGGAAAGCAAGCAAGTAGCTGCGTGCCGTATTAAATCAACATAGGCTCAGTAGTCTACTTGCAAGGTCATGAATGATGAGTCACTGTTTTAAGCATAACACTGTGATTAAACAGGAAAGTAATCTTGATTTTTTTTTGGTCGTATTTATTGCACCCCTTGGTTTCTATGCATCAACATTCAATGTCTCCATTCTGTTGCCCTTGTCCCCTGTCCCCCCATTTTACTCAGCAGTCCTTCTACTTCTTGTTCCATTCCCTCAGTTTCTTACCCAGAAAAAATTTTTGGTTTTACACAATACAGTGTGACCTGAACTTCCTATTATCAAATTGTTTTCCTCCTTACGCCTGTTTTTGATCTGTCTCTTTGGTGCACATTTCACTTGATGCTACATCTTGCCTATACAGCTGACTAAACTGTATACTTTTGCAATCAATCCAAAGCTGTGCAACAGATTACATTCCTAAATTGAATAATGTCTATAATGATTTTTATTCAAAATCTATTAAATAAAACAGGCTAGAGAAAGAACACAGTCAACAACACCAAGGTGCAATTCCTCTTAGAAGTTTTCTAATTTAGCCATTAAGTTTGAAGAAACAGAAACAGTTGCTGCTTCATTTTACGGCTGCAATGTACCTGTGACATTGCTTAGTAATCTTCTGCCCATTAGAAGCCTCTTCACCTAAACAGCCTGGAAGTCTGAAGTTTTAGGAGCAATAGGAACCCTTCGAGAAGGCAGGAGGAACCTTCCCCTAAGGTAGGGCAGGTAGCAGAAAGAAATCAGGGAAACACAAAACAAGTGTCATAGTAAGGGTGAGATCTGAAGGGTTTCAGCTCTGTTAACGTGCAGCTAGTTACATCAGCCTTGTGAAGTCCTTGTAGTGAAATGAAAATAAGTCATTGTGCCATAGTTCAAAACCATCAACCTCTCCGCTCCTTTATCTATAAACTCTGCTTCTTTATGTATTAGGCTTTATAACTAAGTCTGATTAATTAGTAGATATCCCATGTAGCTTATCAGAAACAGTAGATTTTAGTTTATCTACAAAACATATTTTAGTTTATCTACAACTCAAGTGCAACAGAAAACTGCCACTGAACTTTCATAAGATGACATGCTGTCACCCCTTAATATAACCACAACAGAACCGATGTATTTTTGAATCACTGAAACATTTCTTTCCTACCCATCCCTGAACTCCACCTGAATAAGATCAGGCCAGAACAAAACATAGACCAGGAAACAAAGTCTTTCTCACACAAGTAAGAAACAAATTTACCAATGGCAATGCTCCAAGACAGGAAGAAAATGATCATGTAAAAGTAACTCGTCTCACACTTAACTAAGGATTAGAGCTCCCACTTTGTGACTTGCCATTCTTGTGTTGAATTTGGGAACTGCCTGCAGCTGGGTACTAATGAGCAATTACACTCTGACAGCATAATACTTTTCCCATCCTTCACACTAATTCATTCTGGTCCAGTATACAGCTATGCAAAATTATCTCACATTTATGAACTAGTTACCTATCATTTTATTCTTGGATCAATATAACTGAGTAACTAGGAGTGGGCAGTTTCCCGAGAGTTTCTGAGACTGTTAGATCCAGGTGACATAATCTGCACATGTTCTCTCAGATACAATAAAGGAAGGTTATTACAGGACCAACCTGTGTAAACACAGTGAAGTATTCATGGCACCAGGCCTGCTGGCGTCAGATGGGATTCATTTTTCTCAAAGCAGGAAGAAGGTGTTTGCTTACAAGCTAGTGGGGCTCATTGACCGAACTTTAAACTAGACTTGAAGGGGGAGGGGGATAATATCAGGCTTGCCTGTGACAAGCTGTGGGATGACACATCAAGGTTAGAGGGATGGGGTGCTAGTGAGGGCCCTCAGTCTGTTGCTCTGAGATGTGCTGGGTACACTGGAGCACACTTGAGGTCTTACAGAGATGAGCCAGGGGCTCCTGGGGTAATAGGAGCCAACAGGGAAACACTGGCAAAATACCTCAAAGGAATTAAGGTGTGCTCCTCTAAGAAGGTGGCATGCCCAACAGTCCAGCTGAAGTGCCTCTACACCAATGCATGCAGCAGGGGCAACAAACAGGATGAGTTGGAAGCCACCATGCTGCTAGAAAGCTATGACATAGCTGCTATTACTGAGACTTGGTGAGATGAATCCCATGACTGGACTGTGGCTATCGATGGCTACAGGCTGTTCAGAAGGGACAGGCAAAGAAGGAGGGGCGGCAGGGTTGCCCTCTACATCAAGAAATGGATAGATTGTGAAGAGCTGTCTCTGAAGAATAGCCATGAGCAGGTTGAAAGCTTATGGGTAAGAATTAAGGGGTTACTTGCTGTACATTGTAAGGGCTTTAAACTAGAGATGCCGAGGGAGGGGAACCTCAATCCATCCCACTCCTACCAGTGTGACGCCAGGGCCAGCAATAGATGCCTGCTGGGGGACTTCAACTACCCTGACATCTGCTGGAAAAGTAGCACGGCGATCTATAGGCAATTCAGGAGACTCCTGGAGTGCACTGAGGATAACTTCTTAAGCCAGGTAATAGACGGCTCTAGCAGAGGGGATGCGATACTGGATCTGATGGTCACCAATGCAAGTGAGCTAATTGGTGACGTCAAGATTGGAGGCAGTCTGGGCTGCAGTGATCATGCACTGGTGGAGTTCACAGTCCTGAG
>NW_008824540.1:924201-936762 GCF_000699105.1 Pygoscelis adeliae
AGGGGGGTTGGACTAGATGACCTTTAGAGGTCCCTTCCAACCCAAACTTTTCTACGATTCTATTCTATGATTTAAGATACTCAGGCAATCTGATGGTAAAAAAAGTAGTGTGCTGTTACTGAAGCCAATATTGATGCACTCAGAGAAGAGTTGAGAGGCCCAGTGTGTCATAATGACACAAAGTGTCTTTAGTTCCAAAACCGGTGCTAATTCAGGGGTCTTGCATCTAATTGAACTGTGTGAGATAACTAAAGTGGCCTAGGCTAAATTTTTCGGAGAACATTAGAATTTGGAGATTTTTTGTCTTCTGAGTACTTAAGAATGTTATTCTTAACACATGATTTTTGCTTTGTATCTATTCGTACAGCTGCAGTCCTTTAATATAGTATTGGTAGCATACCTAATTATTTTTAAAAACGCAATCATAAATAATTATATTGAAATACCTCATGTCAATTTGTTGAGTGTTAGAACATGTATGGCAATAAAAATTAACTAATTACTGAAAATCTGAGTGAAAAGGAAGAATTCCACAAACACAAAATTTCCCCAAACAGAGGACCATTTTATTTTATTTTATTTTCGTATATAAGTAGTTACCAAGGGATCATTTGCTAAGATCTTTCTTGGCTATCTGATATTCTCATATTATATGCAGACTACCACAACTTAAGTCTGTGGTGAAGCCAATGCTTTTATTGACAGATATGTGTACTATTGGACCCTTCCACAAAGAATGACAGCAAAAAAGCTGTTAGACTGATTTTTACATTTTTACAGTCACATCTTCCCAAGACTTGAATATTTTTGTTGTTTTTTTGGTGGGTTTTTTTACAACATCTATTTTGGCAGTAGTCAAAGGTAGTATGTGCAAGAATAATACAAATTCAGGAGGTAACCATGAGGTCACTTAGATCTCTTTTTAATGTCTACAATATGAAAAGAATAAGCATACAAAAAAGGAACATATCAGGAGAAAGAGCAGTTTTGTTCTCCTCTGAACTTTCAAGAATGCATTCAACAATCATCAAATGAACCAATAACCCACAGCTTAGCAAAATAAAAAGCAATATTTTATTTGGAATAGTCATTTTATATCTGCCTTTATTAAAAGACTGTTCATGTTCTTTGGCACTCAGTTACAGCATATCTAACTATATGAATTGTATATTTATGACACACAGCATGGAAACGGTTTTA
The DNA here is from genome assembly GCF_000699105.1 of Pygoscelis adeliae. Classification (NCBI taxonomy): domain Eukaryota; kingdom Metazoa; phylum Chordata; class Aves; order Sphenisciformes; family Spheniscidae; genus Pygoscelis; species Pygoscelis adeliae. Next base: position 925,402 of record NW_008824540.1, read on the forward strand.
GTGCACTTCTGTTACTTGCAGTGTTGACAAAAGTACATGCCCATTGCTAGTTCCTCTCAAGCTGTTTAAATATTTTGGCAACACAATGAGCTTCTTCTGAGTCTAATTAGGCCATTAGTTTATGAACATTTCTAAATTAATAAACAATAACAACAATTTTTTTAATAGGAAAAAGGGAAGGTATTCCTTCACGTTTAATAAAACAGAAAATCTATTTCCACACTACAGTCACTCTGCAGATTGAAAAGGTACAAATTAAAACTCTTTTTATATATCTGCTTTCTCAGTTAGGCAACAGGTATAAACAGTATTTAGGAAAATATTCGCTTTTTTTCCACAAGCATGAACATACTATTTGTAGACATTGCAGTTTGATAATATATAGCTTTTGTTTACCTTTCATAGTTTCTCTTATGAGAGTGAATAATATCTGACTTTTGGTCATTCTTACTTTTGTTTCATATAGTATTTTTGGTAGATGTCTAAAATGAGTGCGGAAGAAACTATTGCAGATAATATTCATGGGCATTTCATTATCAGTATTTCTTCTCATACAGAAGGGTGAGAAGTTGCTTCCCAAAGGTCCTCTTTCTGACATGCCTCAAAGAAAGAAGTGACACAGAGAAACAGATTTGTGAAGCCCATGAGTTTCAGTTTGCCAACATCTTCTACTCCTATTTTCCCAATGCACTTTTTCTTTAGAAATATAAACTTTGGGTTGGACTCATAGAAAGAACTTAAACATTATTAATTTTTAGATTTTTTTGTAGTCATAATCCCAATTTTTAATACAATTCTAAGGAAAACAAAACTCGTTGTGAATCACTGACCACAAAATTAATGCCTGAGACAGAGATGGATTAAGTTTATTTGATATTATTAGTTGCAGTTAAGCAGAGCAAAACAAAAATTGCAAGTCTTTTCTGCTAACTGCTTAATCCACTTTTAAAAAGGGAAATATGATGTATGCCAGAACACAACCTAGTCATTAATATTATTGTTTTTCAGTAATTTAAGAAAACATTATATATAGTAATATATGTGGAATTTAATCAGTAATTTCATATTATTTCAGCAATGTCCTTGCAAATCCATAAAGACAAATCATTACTCCAAAATGTCTAGCAAAAAAACTACTTAGATAACTTAGTTAACAACTTTAAGATTTGTGCAAATTTAGGTTTTAACAACTTAGATTTTGATACATAGCAAGGCTTTTTCACAAGCTTCTTTATAGGGCAAATTTTTGAAAAAAATTAAAGCTTAAAGGTAATAACCTTTAAAAATGAGCTTCATATTGTGCCAGTTCCCTTCATAAGAACAAAAATACCCAAGACAGTACCTATTCTTGAGCTGCAATAAGCTGCAGGCTGGGCAGAATATCACAAAATGCTTGTCTTTTTTTTTTTCCCTACCTAACTGCTATTGGCCTGAGACAGGATATTGGTTTAGATGGGCCTTTGTTTTGGCCTAAGAGGAGGATTCTTTTACCCTTAAGAGTTATTATCTGAAGCTTTTGCATTAGAATACTTGAACTGAAATGGCTGCTAGAAGGATCTGTGATAGCAACAAGTTAGTGGAAGCATGACAGCAAGTAAAATTCCAGACAAGCAGTAAGAAATGCATCTTCTGCCTCAAAAAAAACATTTAAAAGGGGGAGGGGAGAGAAAAAATACATATCTCCAATCAAGCATTATATTTTGATGCTCTTAAACTGCTGAAAAAGTGGTATGAATAACATCATTCCCCAGCAAATATTCAAGAAATTCAATTCTCCCATAATAGCTTACAGAGTTTAGCGATTTTGGAATAATCTGAGTTAAAATTTCATTTTGCAAATCATTGAACTGCAGTAGAGAACACGACAGTTTACATGGAAGTGGTGCAGGAAGGAAATGAGGAAAGTTGGTCCTCTACTGTTACTTCTGGTGAAGTATAGGTATAGGTAATGGGAGAGGCTGGTGATCTGGAAAGAGGGCAAAGGTGCACAGGGTAGACTGGGTGTAAGTGCAGGGAGGAAACATGAAGTGCACGTGAGGCAAGTGTGGAATCTGAAAAGCTGATCTTCTTCTGCCTTGATCTGCTGATGAGTCAGTATTCTGTTGCCTCATTTTTTTCTCTTACAATGATTCTTGTTGTCAAAACACAAATTGCATAATCATTAATTGGCCCAATAACAGGAAATTTCATGAAAGCAAATACAGGGACTTTCCCATGCACTTTTATACAATATAACATCCTAGGAAGATATTCCTACATACTTTAATACAAGACAATACCCTAGGAAACTGCTGTACAATGGTCTTGATGTAAAAAAAATGGCATTTACATTGGTAGCAAAACTATCCAGAGCATAGATGTACGCTAAAAATTTATTACTATCAAAAGTTCCATGAAATAAAATGAAGAAAGATACAACATAATACAGAATATCTCACATCTGTCAGCCCTGGGGTAGCTTTTTGCTTGGGACAATGGGAACCAGTCACACCAGAACATTATAAGCCTTTGTAAAATCTTTTTGTCTTATTTTTATTCTCTGTTAAGTGCCAAAGGTACATATGATAGCATCAAGCCACAGCATAGTGGAAAAGAATATATTCTGTTTTTCCTAGTAACATTACAGAAACCACTGTGACTGCCAGTAGAATCTTCTGTCTTCCACTGGGAAGTTTATTACCATTAAGAAATTAAATAAATGAACTTTGGGTTTGACCCAGTATGGTGAGACCTACAACTTTTACTTCACTGAACTTTAATGTCAGTTGCAGTGCACATTAGGGTATAGAGATACTCGTCCTAAACAAAAAAATTGTTTCAGCTACCTTTCACAGCTAAGAATTATATCCTTTTTATATACAGGCTTTTTTTTCTGCAGTGTTGTCTTGTCATGGGACTTGCACTACACAGACATAAGCATGGGTTTTGTGGTTGATGTAGGGAATAAAGGAAAGCATGGTTGCAGCAGGAAAAAAGCAGGAATTCTCAGTACAAAGGTGAAAAGATGGTAACATGCTGAAGGTTTGGGCAGGTCATGCATAGCACTTTTAATGTTTGTACATAGACGGAGTCCATGTGACTTACTTGCTGTACCTAATTTAAACCCGAAGAGTGTGTATGCCCGAGTTCCTGCTTTATTTTTCATAAGGCCTATAAAGACAGATTCCTGCCACGTGTATTATTGGCATAAAACCTTTGAAAGGCCAGTTTAAGTTCGTACCATAAAACTATGGTAAATTACTTCAATCAACAGCAAAAATACACAAGGAATGTCAAACTAGGGATTCCAGCAATAGGACCAGACACAGTCTGAGGCTGAGATGTACTGAACAGTCCCTTCCACCCATAGCAATCATGCATGAGGAGCTCTCCCTCTGGTTATTAATTCTTTTTACAAGCTTGCTGTCATGTCCTGGATGTCAGGCCTCCAGATATGAGTTTGGAAGCACCAGGAGGAGGAAAAGATAAGCCATCATCTTTCATCACACACTATATGTGCTCTCAAGAAAAACAGGCCGATTGATATAGCCTGAGATTTTTTCAGCATTTAATTTCTTTTACCTTCTCACCAGCACAGGAGAGGAATTTAGTTTTGGATGCATAAGGCAAAACACACCTTGTTTTATTATACAATTGAGACAGGCAGCACTCAGGAAATTCAGGAAGTTTTCTGACAATGTTTCTCTTACACCACTGCCTTGGCCATTCTGTATAGAAGGTAATATTTCCATTGCTGTTTGTTAAATGTAAAGCTTAATGCACTGAATGATGTTATTAATGTAACCAGTAAGAGAGGGTGGATGTGGAATGTGGCTGAGATGGTTTTCCAAGGGAACTCTATCTTTTTATGATTTCCTGAGTATTTCAGTTTTCAGGATTAATATTTTATCAGTGAGAGAAGCATTTCTGCTCTCATTACACTTTTGAAATGTGCTGTGGTATATAAATCTGGCACCTTTGAGCTAACTGACATAAGCAGTATTTTTATAATAGCTAGAACTGGGCTCTGAGAGCTAGAAGTTTGGGTTCTAGTACTGGATTTACCATAGATCCAGTTACTGATACTGGACAGAGCAATCATTGTACATAAGTTTTCCCATCTTTAAGCTATGAACAATAATACTCTCCATTCCCTCCTTCATTTTCCCTCATTTTTAATAAACAGATGTGAAATCTGAGCTATGGCAGGATTTAACTTGTTTGAAGGACATTTGAGATTATATACCAGTTGAGAACCAGGTAAATGGAAGGAATTTCAAACCAGGCATGCAGGTTTCATTTGTGATTGCCTTGTAGTCCTTTTTTTCTATGCAAAATCTGTATTAAATAATTAGATTACATTAGGTAGGATGCAACTCAATGGTGAAAGACCATGGATGTCTCATCAACTGTCAAGCGTGATTAAAGAGTTTTCATGTGATGACAACACACAAAGTCCTTGGAATCGTGCAGTCATTCTTATTACCTAATTATAGTTTGACTTTAACCATAGAAATCTAACTTGCTTAACCATAAAAATCTAAGCCGTATCACAGCAACATGTTTTATTATCTGGGCATTTATCAGGAGTTTAAGATACAAACTACCAGTAGGAAATACAAAAACCACACCAATGAGAAACTATTTCGGTTATTTCATCACAGAAGATGAGGTCAGTGTAAAAAACATTGATGGATTACTTTCAAAAATATTTATAGGAAGCTAAGCTGATGTGATGAAAGAGAATTTCTTTGAAAGAGGACCTAAGAAATAAGAAATAATAGGAATAACGTGGTCAGGTTTTGCAGCAGAATATAATTAAATATTGATGTTCTACATAGAAGTGATTTGGAAAATAAAACAGAACTGCAAAGTAAAAAAATATGCTGATATTACAAAGATTACTCATGACAGCTTAAACTAAACTGATTGTGAAGAGCTAGTGGGTTATATCAGCACCATTCAGGAAGGCATCAAACACATTGGTGGCAACAAACATATGTAAAATACAGAAGAAGAGAAAAACCTAATTTCTTACTCCTTTCAGAATACTGAGAAGTAAAGCTCTCTAAATTAGACAAATACCAGACTCATTCTGAGACATTTTAAAACTAGCCTATTCAAACCTGTTTTCGGAAACTTTGGAAAACACAAGGTTAAAGAGAGCAGTAATTTTTTGAAAGAATTTCCTTGATCCTTAAGTTAGAAAGCCTTTTCATACCTCCCAGAATTTTTGTGTTAACTGTGAAATGCATGGATTAGTCTTGATGAAGACAGGTGGAAAGTGGAAGGATCTGCTAAGATGCTGAAAGTGAGCACAGCACCACAAGGGGTACAATGGAAGCCACCTGGCAATAAAACTGACAGTGACATTTAGTGGCAAGAAACACAGTCATTTAGCTGACTGCAGAGAGTTATACAGCAAAAGGTGAAAGCCCTGAGAAATACCTCAGGTCCAATCAGCTGTAAATTTTGCACTTTGAGCTCCTACCCTTATCCTCAATTCATGTATCTCTCTTTTCTACCTGATAAGCAGAATGAAACATCAGACATTCTGGGACCCTACAAAACAATTTCTACTCCTCTAGTGATCAGGATGATTTATCTATGTCACACTTCAAACCATTCAATTTAAGTGACACAGTTTGGTTTTAATTTTTGGTTTGCTCTACAGGAAGTGTTTTTGTTTTGAAATTATGTCCAAAATTTCCATGTTTAATAGACTGTACACTAACATTCAAACAGCTAAAAAAGAATTATGTGACTCACTATCAATAAAATATCCATTCCCCTATATTCACTCTATTATTTATCATGGCATTACTGTTTGCTTTGCATGAATGGTTTCTGTAATATTGACTCCATTAATGTCAATCTGCATTTTTACGCATCCTTCAACAGCTTGCACATTTTTTTTCCAAACACTAGAAGTCCTGTCAGTCTTATTTACCTTCCACTGAAAGCACCAGCTTTCTACAAAAAAAATCAGAAACAATAGAACAGAAGCTTATTTAAAATGCTCCTGCAGACATAATCAAATAGTACATATTTGAAGTTTTGAATATCTGTCATTTGCAATATATAGGTTTTTTTTCCCAGGCAACAGAAACTGAGAACTTGCTTCTAAAGGTGCAGGTGCACACAGCCTGTTGAAAGCAATTTTGACCTGCTAATTAATATTTTTTATCATAAGAAACAACAAAAGCTAAACATTTAGTCCTTCCATTTCAAAATCCCACTTTCCACAGTGGGAGAGGATGCTGAGAAGATGGGGGGCAAAAACCACACAGGCATCTCCAGTTCTCCCTCAAAGGATGTCCAACAGCAAAGAGTGGTGGTAGATCTGGAGACTGGTGGTAAATTTACCTCAACAAGAGATCAAGGAGAGCTGCAAATCCCGTCCTTTCCTCTACACTAACATTACTTTTGGTGTCTTGGCACATGCCCCAAAATAGTTTCTTCATTATGGGAACTCCAGATGATTCTTCGAGTAGAAAACTCAAAACAGGAGAAGTACTGGAAATACAAAGACATTCCTGCCTACAGACAGTTCAAGATACCTGTTCGTTCATTTCTGACTCATAAAAATCTGAAGTTGAACACTGTTAAGTCACCTTCTGAATCTGAACATTCCCAAAGATTCCTGGCTTCAGTCCATCTTCACTGCAGACCAGTACAGCATTCAACACAGCACAAACTATTTAGTCTCCAATATCACCTGTTCATGAGCTTTATCTATTAAGTAAAAATGATTCCAAATCAAACAATGTATGCTCTGAGTTATACAATCAGAGAATGAACATCTAGTAAAGGAAGTTATTAAAAACTTTTAGTGTAGATCTTTTTGAATGAAAAACAGAGGCACATGATCCTTAATTAGTCCAGAAAGCCATCTAGTGGTACTGAAAAACTAAAACTGATTTCCACGTCATTATGACAGAAGCTTTTTTTCTGGAAAAAGCACTTCTAGCTAACTCATACATCGAAGTGAAGAGTAAGTAACATGAAGTTACCATGACTGTTTTTACTGATTCAAAATGTCCTTCTTGCCTGTTCCAGCTACATTGTACAGATTACTCCTCAATGTCTGTAAAACACTGTGAAGGTGAATATGTTTTCAGTATAGTTATTACAGAACACTTTATCCTGTCTGCATATTAATAACACTCACTCTTACCAATGGCAAAATAAAAATCAAAGATGCTTTTCTAAATGACCATATACATTGACTTGTTCTCTCATATATTTGTAATAGACTTCAAGCACATCTTTTACAGCAAAACAAATTGTAACTGCCTTATAGTATTTTTCTGAAGAAAACCAGGCTTGGCAGGTAGTAATACTAATTTTTTTTTTTTTAATATAAACCTGTATTTCATGTTTCTCACATTACTCCAGTCAACTTCCTCAGGCCCCTCTTTAACAAAAGAGCTGCAAGAGACATGCCAAGCATGGAGGCAGCAAGCGAAGCCTGAGGCAGCTCCTTCTCTATCCTACCCTTTCAAGCTACATCCATTCCTCCAAAAGGCTGTTGTGTTATAGCTGAAGGAGAAGCAGCAGGAAACTTCACGTTTTTTTCTAATAATTGTGTAAACCACTGTCAACTAAAAAGTAACCACCAGTTAATAAATAACTGACAGCATTTCCAAGTGTGCAATAATTCAAGCCAAAATATATCAAACTGTCATATTAATTTAAAATCATAAACAGTTCTAAGTTTACGTGTTAGGTATTGAATATTTTTTTTCTTATGTTCTATAGGTTTTCCTCTCCAGAACAAGATTTGACTTGAGATATGGCTTTCTGTGAAAAAATAGGAGGGTATGAACTACATTTTTAGGTAAGAAGAAAGTGTCTTTTCTCCTTTTGTTCACCTAATAAATACTGGGCAGGATCCCTAGCCAGGGTATTAAAGTCTCCGGCTGAATGATCTCCTCTGACGGAATTTGAAGCCACAGCGCCGACTCCCAGAAAAATGCATTAACTGCCAGGGTATCATTAAACTTTCTTACTGATGTCTTCAATCAGGAAACATTGGAACCAGATCTGGAACTTGGGCACTTCATGACCCCGCTGAGAGTGTTAACTATCAAGAAAACTACATATTAGCAGAATATACTGTCATCCTAAGCAAACCTGTTTCCAGAGAAAGGTTTGGCAGGACACACTCATTCAGTCTGACTTAATTCACCCAGGGTTCTGACAAATTAATGTAAAAAACTGAGTATCAGGAAAGGCAAAACTATACACAAATTCAGGTTGAAGTCAGCAAATAAAATAAAAATGAGATCTTCTGGAAAGTATCAAAGTATTTTATTTATTTTATTTCCACATTTCAAAGAAAAGAGGATGTGGGTTTTTGAAAAGTCAATGTTTGGGCTCTTTCAAAACAACCTTATTTAAAAATTTGTCTAAACTGATGGCTAAAAAATTAAACTACGTATTACACTTTCTTTCAGGTTTTAGAAATTTGTTTGAGTGATTCATTCATTGTGATGTTTTGCTTTTAGTTTGCCTGAAACTGACTCTCTTTCCTCTGTCCCATGTTTTCATCTCAGACACCATTTAGAAGACTCTGATCAGCTTCTGATTATGATACTCAAGTTTCATCAAGGATTCACCTCTATATGAAAGAAATTTTTTTACAGTGAGAACAACTATTCACTGGAACAACCTCCCCACTAATTTGATAGAGTCCCCGTCACTAGAAATTTTCAAGACAAAATTGGATTTCTAGATAATCTCATCCAGGCTCTCTTTCCCACAAAACGTTGAACCAGATGATCTTTAGGCATCCCTTCCAACCTGGGTTGTTGTTTGGTTCTATGATTCTATGATTCTAAGTTCAGAGGTTCTGTTCCTGGACTGGAGGACGGGATCTTACTCAGGGTCAACCACATTTTATGGGACTGCTCTGTTAGACCTGAGACCATATTTTTTTGTAGTAAATTATTCCAAACCAGTTCTTAACAGAGCTCCCATTCTCAGAATGTTCTACATCATGGTGGCCAACATACTGAGTATGTGCATTAGATACATGAGGAATACACAAATCTTTTCATATTCCAGGTGACTGCCTTAAACACTAAACTAACGAATATAAGGGTAATGCCATTTTGATTACTTTTTATGTCTTTTCTTACAATTCCCTGACTTGAAAAATGTAATTTTGAGTTACACTGAGAATGATGAATACATAGTCCTAATAATTACCATACAAATTTTTGAAGACTGAGCTACATAAATTATGGAGTAAATTACTAACTTCTCTCTTTGCAACCTAACTCTGAAGCAAATTTTAATTTTTTTGCAATAGACATTCCATTATACAGGAATTGCACTATACTATTTCTTCGTTTATATCTTTTTCAAGAACTCTTATGAAGCATACAATATTCACCAATCCACCACTGTGCTGTGCATTTATTAAAAAAAATAAAAAATTGGAAGAAACATTCTTCAATACAAATCTCCATATGTGGACTTCTATTGTAATAAATCTATCCAGAGAAAACCACTGAAATAACACATGATCTAAGAAAATCACTGCACAATAGGTCTGACTTCTAAAACCTATTAATTGTTTTACCTGAGGTCTTATATTATATTATAAAGTATTACATATTCAAAAGAATATGAAAAACAGCAGAATATTTCATCACGGTTTGTCTGCTTGCCTTAATTTGGAAAAATGTATGCAAGGCCTGTTCACTGTATCCAGAGTCAGTCAACAGAAATCACTGGAATTATTCTGGATTGATATCCCCGTAAGATAAATCGAATTCACACCAAAATAACTAATTACTGCAGACTGTAGCAAACTGTTAAAAATAAATCTGCAGAAATAATTTATCAATCCCTTGGTAACACAAAATCATCCAATATCATTAAATACTTAACTAAGCTAACTGTGAATTTTCAAACAAATTCAAGCTATTTTAGATTATTTTTCAGTTTATTTAAAAATTGTAAGACTGCTTTTTCTGAGTAGGATGCTTTATTTGTACTAATGATCTGTGTCATGTCATGCATTACATACTTCTGAGATTAACAAATATTTCAAATAATGTTACGTTCACCTAATGAAGATAATCTTGGCAAATGAGACAATATATATTGCAATGCCATACAATGCAGTTCTGAAGCTTTGTTTGTGGCAAGTGTAATTTTTCCTACAATACAGTCAAATTGTTTTTCTTCAGCAGACTTATATCAAGTACTGTAAGCCATTTTGGGGAGCCAGTGACAGAAACATTCTCCACATCCATTCCATCTTTCTCTAGCCTTGTTTGATCATTACTTCACAGCCTCATCTGATATGTGATACCATTCCACCACCATCTTATCTGCTCATCTGCTGATTGCTTTCTTGACGCTTTGCCCTCCAGCAATACTTGCTCTGATTGTCATCCAGTCTTTTGCTAAAATAGAAAAAGAGTTTCAGTTTTGTCTCTCAGGTGTGTATATTGAATGCCTACTGTACACCAGCTGTTGAAGTATCTACCCACTATCAGTTCCAAACATTGGTTATTACAGAGGAATAAGTTTAAAAAGGAAAATATATAAAGATTATTATCTGAGCATAGTCTGTTTATCAGGCATGTGAACTGTGGACCAAATAAGAACTACATATTTTTGATGGAGTTCTTTTCATATGGATCCTCTATTGAGCGGTTTTACAGCTAAGCCACAAATAAATAAAGAAATAAATTGGAAGGTTGCATTTTTAAAATAATGTAAGTTTTTAGTATTAGGTAAATACCATAAGCAAGTTCTGGTGGATATTCACTTAAATTTGAAATTAATTTGTTTTGAACTGTTTGCATTGCTTTTTCTTTCTGAAAGTATCAATGCTAATAGATACTTTTCAGAGTAGCATGCAGAATCATAAAAAGAACCACAAATTTTCAAATGTCAGTATTTAAGGTTTGTGTATTTGAATACTCATACAGTTAGGGAATAAAAACTGTGTGAATTACTAATCTGCCCATCCAAAACTAACACATTCCTATAAAACCAGCAAATTTCACCTGCTCATGTCTTAAGACTTGACATTAGAGACTAATGCATTTCATCACAGTAAACAATATAACATTTAAAAATTGCACAGCAAATATTTTTGTTTCAGAACTACTTTATAACCCCTTATCTAAGACTGGACCAAATTTATAACCCATACAGCAAATCAGACAGTGTCTTCTCAGAAATCCATCAACCAAAATAATCAAATAAAAAAGAATAAGCATAGAGGAAGCTGAGGTGAAACCTACCTGGACTTCAGTAAGGCTTTTGACACAGTCTCCCACAGCATTCTCCTAGAGAAGCTGGCGGCTCACGGCTTAGACAGGTGGACTCTGCGCTGGGTAAAAAACTGGCTGGACG
>NW_008824540.1:937513-969811 GCF_000699105.1 Pygoscelis adeliae
CGAGGTGGGTGTTGGTCTCTTCTCCCAAGTAACTGGCGATAGGACGAGAGGAAATGGCCTCAAGTTGTGCCAGGGGCGGTTTAGATTGGACGTGAGGAAAAATTTCTTTACTGAAAGAGTAGCTAAACATTGGAAGGGGCTGCCCAGGGAAGTGGTTGAGTCCCCATTCCTGGAGGAATTTAGAAGACGTGTGGATGCGGCACTTAGGGACATGGTTTAGTGGGCATGGTGGTGTTGGGTCGACAGTTGGACTTGATGATCTTAGAGGTCTTTTCCAACCTTAATGATTCTATGATTCTGTGATTCTGAGTCTTCCAAATGCTGAATAAATGTGTTTCAAGACATTTTGGAAACCTGATAAGGAAATTAATTGCAACAGGTAAAATTTTGTTATAGAGTACTTACTAGCTCTAGTAACGAGACTGTTGCAGGGTATTTTTTGTTCTATCTGTGGTAAAGAGAAAACCCCTTATTCACATCTCAAGTCTTGCTTGGCAACTAATTATATTGAGTAAATTATGTAAATCAATATACTAAAGCAATGCAAAATACATACAGTGGTTGCATTAATGTTCTATTCTGCTCCTACTAAGTGCGAAAAAAAATTTCTCTTTTAATTACAATGGTTTTCTAGTGAGTGGCAATTTAAATCAGTTATGCCACCTAGCCTAATGACCAAACTACAGAATGAAACGTTCAGAAACTCCCAGGGATGAAGGATTCCTCCAAAAGTGTGAACGAAATCTGGGCCACATAAACCAGAAGTTCCTCACATGTGGAACCGATTTGACCCACTGGCTGTGGCAGGGTAGATAGGAGCATTGTGCAGGCAGTGCGGACTACATTTTTAGCCCTCCGCTTATCACATGGGAACATACTGCTGTGCTGAGATCGCTGCCAAAATGTGCAGCTAGATGAATTTCCCTTTTTTATTGACACATGTGGAGCTATACTATCTCTTGGGTTGGATTTCTTGTTGCAATGCTCAATAAGTACTTGAAAGGAAAGGTCCATCCTACATGTCCAGCACTGCTCAACCCAGTTATGAAGCCAGAGTGAACAGAATAGTCACCCCATGGATTTTCATTTCAATGAAAAAAAAAAAAATTGCCTTTCTCCTTCATAAACATGAAATGGTGATATTTCCAGCTCTTGCAAGCTGCCCATAGATTTACCGTTCTTTACAGTTTTAGATAGAAAGTGACATTTCAGTGTGCAATGTTATTACAAGACCCAGAGAAGTGAACTGAGAGCATCTTTCTGAAATAATAAGGCCAAGAATGGCAGGTGGAACTTAATAAGTCATCATACTTTCAGGAAAATTAATATTGTGAGGGCAATTAAGGCAATTAAGACAATTAAGATGTTGCAGAAATTAATGCAACAATTAATTCTTCCAGCATGCTGGAACATTTGAGTGATAATGTACTTCCTGTCCAAACATAAAACTTTAATATTTTTGTATTCTTTCCTTCTCAGAGCAACAGAATCTTTTTGTTTCCAAATAAAAAATTCTTGGAAAAAATCACTCTTGCCTTTATGTGAAAAATCTCAATATTACTAAATTAAACGCTATCTGAAGCACTGGTTTTGATGCACTGTGTCATCACAGACTTTTTATTTCTATTATTTGGAAATACATTGTTTCAGAACAATCAGTGGGTAAGGTAACTACATGTGATAATTAGAAAAAGTTAAGAGGTTTCCTTTTTTATGGAAAGTATTGTTTCTACTAAGCCCATTTCCACTGAAAAGTTATGTAGTAGAATTTCTCTATTTTGTAAATTTATCCAAAATTAACATTTTCATTTCAGGTCGTAGTGTTCTTTAGGAACACTAATTAACATTTCTTTCCTTCTGCAGTTCTGTTCAGGTCCTCATGATTCACTCTCCCCAGTGGGATTCCTATGATATGCCTCAGAAATTTTGTTCAAACAGGGATTTCAGGCAGATAAAGAGAACAGAGACATATGACACCTTAAATGGTATTTCTCCAAGCAACCAAGCAGTACAAGAAGACAGTTAAGGTTAACCTCAGTGGAACATCTTCCTCATGGCCCCTTCTTCCCTCTCCCCCACAAAAAATGAGGAAAGAATTAGGAAAAAAAAAGGAATTATTTTAACATTGTGAATGTGGATCAAATTAGAAATATTTTAATGTAATCTGTAATCAATTCTGTGAACAGTTAATTTTCCTAAGAGAAAATACAGAAAAAATCACTGCTTATCTACAGCCAGTTCTACTTCTTTATGAAAATGAACTTTTAGAAACAGAAATAGAAAGGACCATTATAAATGAAAGTAGACTTTAAAGTTTGTATTCCGCTCAAGGGAAGAAATGAAATATAAATTATCCTGTAAAGACTACTGAAAAGATTATTCCAGATAAAAGATGAAATCTGTTCCATCAAGACCAAGGAAATACCTTTTTATCCTATATTAATTTCATTTTACTTAACCCATGGAAAGATGAAGAAAAGTGAGTAAAAGAAAGTGTGTAGCCTGGAACACATTTGAGAACTATGTCAAAAATATTGAATATATGTCTTCCCACATCCTACTTTATTTCTGAAGTGGTCCATAACCATCTATATATTATTGCTATTGTTTTGTAATTATCTCTAATGTATCATTACTTTCATGTGAAATTGTCTTGAGAGCATAAATTTCACACAACTGCAATACATTAGCAATCAATTTGGTTTATATACTTCAGATATACTTCTGTCTGTGGCACAACTGCTTTATTTCACACTCACAATGACATCATCCATTTCATACTGGACTCCTTTCCAGACACCACAGCTGTCAGTAAGTATTTAGAATTTAAAACAAAATTACCTTGCATGCTAGCATTTTTTCAAAACTCTTTAATTCAAATATGGAGATTTATTAAAACAAATTACAGGAAATCTCACTCACAGAGAAGAAAAAAATCAAAGCACAGGATTCTGAAGGTAGCATAACTGTTTTCCTTAGTTAAAATGTTCTCTTTGCTTGCTTGGCAATAATGATCACAATAATTTTTGAAGTGCCGTACTATATTCTTTAAGATAAGAACTGCTGTATTTTTTCTCCAAAGAGTTACATGCTGGAGACAGAGCGGTAATAAAGCACCTCTGTAAAGTATTTTTTCAACTTACTGTAAGTGTGAAAAGAGGTATGAACATTGTCCTTGAATAATTCTCTCTGTGAAATCATGGGAAGTTTTAGCAAACCTGTTACATTATGCGAAAGTACATTATCTGGTACTCCTCCCATGCAGGAACTGTGTCTCCACCACGGTACATGTCACCAGGGAGGAGAACGTCTTTCCCAGGACCTTGCACTATCTCCTACTCTCTCACTGCTGTCCTAGCAGTAGGTGAATTTGCAGTGGCCAAGCTGTCTTCCAGCTGTTATTCCTGCCAGAAATACAGCTGAGAGAGATAAACCAAGTGGTGGGAAGTCATCTCCAGGGAGGGATTAGATGCATGTGTTTACAGCTAAAAGAGGAGATCTGAGAGGCCTGGTACTGTGGTGGTAGGATTATTTGGCTCCATGGACAATGGCAGCTTTTGCAGGAGCACAACTGACATTCTTAAAGCAACTTTAACTACAAAGTTACTTTAACTTTGTAGTTAAAAACTTTAACTACAGTGTACTCTTTAGAGAAAATAATTATATTTTTGGGGGTATGTTTTTGACTTTTTCTTGTTCATTGCTTTCTAAACTTATAATTGAACAGTTATCCTAAACTCTACCCAAAAATATATACTTTTTTTTCCTGGTATTTTGCATTGTAGAAATCTAATAAAATGCACATCTTATAAACTATACTCTTCTGCTATTTGTTATAATGTTTATAGAGTTGAAAAAAAAAATTACATTGATACAAAAAATAACAAAAGCAGAGTAAGCACTATTTAAAGATATTTTGTTTATATTGTATGAATTATTTATATGCATTTTTATAAACAAAGGTGGCACATTCCATATAAAAAAATAATATTTTGTAAATTCAGAATATATCTATAAAATATATGTGCAAGGTTGTATTAAATCAGTCTTTAAATTATACTTGTCAACCAACCTATAGCAAATTATGTAATTATTGTCTTACTAAATATACAGTTGCTATATTGTCAATACGTACACCTCAGCCTGTTTCTACAATACAGGATTTTTTGATGCACTCTCAGTGAGCAGGTTTGCTCAAAATTAGAGCAATATCAGCAGTACAAGGAAAGTTGCGTACAGATAAAGATAAGAATACCATCGTTACCAGTTTCCTTCCTCCTTCACCGTCTCTTCCTCCTTGCTCCCACCTAACACCCAAACATGTAATGTGCCTGCAAAAGGAAAAGCAATTATACAGAAGGACCATATGCCATATGCGGGATGCAGAATACACTCCTCATGGCTAGGATCAAAAGGTCTGAGGCAAAAAGGAACAAGTATGACAATCCACACTACAATCCTTCACCACCAACAACTGTATGTTTAAAGCACAGATATCTTCCTGCAGGCTTCAACAGCTGAAATAGAGCACGTATTACAATTCTTGATAATACATGTTAACTTTACAGATTATAAACGTGTGCATCATCTTCCCATTCTGAACTTGAAGTTTATTTAATTGCAGATCACTGCCTTTGCCTATTAAACTGCAGAGGTGGGTGTGTTCTTCTGTTTAGAGAATTACAGTCTGGGCTTAAGTTACCTCAGTTTGGTCTTTCATGACCTAAACTGTGTGAATTTCTTCAGCTTCATTTTAAAGTATTCTTGTTGAATAATGTATCTTCTCTGACGCTTCCTTAAGTTTTCCATAGTCTTTTAAAAGAATGGACATGAAATGGGTCTCATTCTTGCAATACATGGTTTTAAGGTATCCTCCTGAACATCCAATATAAACTCTTACATTTGACACAGTTTCAAAATTTATTATATGATAACACATTGAGAACAGTACCAGAAATAGGGACATCAGCAAGAAATGGATTCCATTTTGAATCTGTACAGAAGCTAGAGTCAAAGAATGCAAATTCTTTGTTACTGCTCAAGATACCATAGGTATTTACTATCAACTGCCTGTAGTGGAAATACTTCCTTCACCCTTCTTTTATCATGTGCTGTCATTTTTGTTGTTTGACTCAGCCACCTTTTGATTCTGATTTTCACAAATTGAGCAGAGTGAAACATGTAAAAGCTTCATAAACAAAGTTTTTTCGAACTGAGATGCAGATGGAAGCAAGCAAGCAATACCAGTGTCAATGCCTCAACAAATGATAGGTTGTCTCTTGAGACAATCCCACTGGGCTCAAATTCATTACCTTTACTCACAGAGAATAATTATACAGATTTAATTTCACAAAAGGCTACATACAAAGTAGGGTATTAAATGCCACTAATGAATGTAGAATCAGGCCCACTGACAGAAACAGGAATGCAATCACTGCTCTATGTAAGTTCTGCTGAAACAAGCCAAATACTAGTATTCTAAACATACAATCTTAGTTCATATGCTTGAACTTCACTTTTGGCATTTTCTAAATCTTACTTGCATACCGACTATTCACCTTATTTACTTTGTGAATTATATATGCTGCTTAAATCCACTTAAAACTGTGAATTCATTGTGAGATGATGAAGTAAAAGGAAACACACATGTGAGCATAATATTTACAATAGATTTTCCATGTCTGCCTTTTATTGACAAAGTACAAGTATCATCATACATGCAAAGTCTCCGAGTGTTAGATGACTCAGTTAAGAGATCCTTGGCTTTGATTCATTGCATCAACAATAATCAACAATAATCAACAATAATATCATCAGTTTGCAACATTTTATAACAGAAGGGCTATTAAGGTAATTATAAAATATATATTTTTTTTTAAATGTTAAATTCTTATGAGTGTTCTGCCCAAACAAGGATAAACAGGACAAGAAATTGATTGTGAATACTCAGCGTGGATTCACTAAGGGCAAATTGCACTTGACAAGTGTGATTCCCTTCCCTGATGGGCTGACTAACTTCATGGATGAGAGGAGAGCAGTGACCATTCTTTACTTTGACTTTAGCAAGGTCTTTGACACGGGTGATACTTGGTGATGTATGTATGTGATACCACAAATAGGCTTTGTTGGTCCACAAGGGAAGGTTGCAAACCTAGAAAGACTTGGGTTTCTACATTCTCTCTGCTCTGAGAAGTACAGAAGTAAAATTACATGATTTCAGTGGTAACTAGGAAAATCAATAAATTTGACTTGGAATAACAAACATGAAATTCATTCCTCAGGTGATTCAACAGCAAATTTCCCTTAAAAATTACAGAGTCCATGAGTGAAACAATAAATTTATTAAAACCAGTTAGACTAGATCGTAGAGTTTTGTGATGAAGGTTTTTCCAAGCCAGCATCTCCCCGCCCCAACAAAAAAAAGTCAAGGTCCCAAATGTGGGACCCTCTCTGTCCTACCCCTCAAAAAACATCATTTTTTTCTCCAGGTATGAGTATTACTTTCCCTGTATTAATCTTTTTTTTTCTTTTTTTTTTCTTTTTTTTTTCCCTTTCCTTTAAAAACTATGATGTGCTAAAGTCATAAGCTGATGCTGCTATGTCTAAAGTCTAGAGTTATTGGACATGGTCCAGTTTACATCAGTGTAACTAAAAGAATTTGGGTTTCCTATGGTGACAGATTTTTGTTTACCGTTCAAAAGGGAAAATATCATTTGATTTGCAGGTTTGAGAAAATGATTCATGTAGCATTTTCTGACTACTGTAATCAAAATTGAAGAACTTATATTATACTCTGTGCACAGTGATCTGAGATCCCATTTATAAGCTTAATATAACATATAATAGAATATTGCACAATCAATCAAGAAGTTGAGACACTGATGACTAAATTATACAAAATATGAAAGATTCATGACTGAACTGCTGAGGTTGGATTTCCTGGGTACTGTAAATATCAGAGAATTCAGCCTACTTTGATGTAAGTTCATAAATTCAGTTTACAAACATGGAGTCATGCGGAAAAGAGAAATATAAACACCGTGAGTAAACCATTTCTCTCCTAAGAAACATGATTTTCCCATTTCATATTTTAACCAAAAATGTATTCCAAGACACAAAGAAATATAGCACACAATATTTGTGTGCTATATTTCTAAAATATAAAATATTCTAAACTAAATATATGTTAATAGAAGACATTTTCCATTTGCACCAGGAAATTAAAAAATATGTGTCTCAAAGTTACAAGCACTGAATATCAACTTTGCCTTCTGGTACAACATGGGGAAATCAGAAGCCAAATCATACCTGATACTCATTTCTTACAAGTTGTGATTCAAAGCAATTCTGACTAGCAGACCTGACCGGTCTCTAATTAATTGATAGACATTGCTAATAGTTGTTGTTTTCCATTGACTGAAATATTAAAAATAATTCTTTGTGTAGCAGAAAAATTAGGGATACTGCACTATTTCAGGATGTAATAATGTGACTTCAGGTTGAGGGCAAAGGCCTAGTATATGAGGGAGTCCAGGGTTGTATTTGCCAAAACTGAGCAGTGGTGCCTGAGCACCATTGTTGCTAGGACACTGATTCCTCATTTTTCGTACCTTTTCCCTTCTTCTTCTGGAAGTTCACTCTGTGAGGCAAGTGCTGTTGCTTCCTGTGTGCTGTCACAGGGAGGCTCAGCACTGGAGCAGAACCTCTACATGCTTCTGTAATACAAAGATTAACTAAAGGTTACTGACACTTTCAAGTATAGGTGAACCACAGAAGAGTTGTATGAAATCTTTGCTGGAAGTTCTGTCATGAGTCTGAGTGGGCTTTAGGGGCTGGCATTAAGATTAAATGGGTCACCACATTGAGTTTTCTACTGTTGTAGTTTGACTTCTGCCTTGCACAAACTGTGAGAATGGATATCCCCCTTCTTCTATCCCATCTGCTCATGGGGAATCACTTTGTAATAGAAAAATGTGAATTACTTCAGTCTCCAATTCTTTCAGTTAATTCCTTCTTTAGCATGTTAACCACAAATTCTCAAATTCCAAAACATAAGAAAAATGTTAAACGGGAAGCATAAGAGAATTGTCCCTTTAAATGCTAGTTTGCCTTATATGTTAGATGTACATTAAGGTAATTTTCTTCAGTGACCTTGTGCTTGATCTGTTTTGACAATAACAACTTTCAACAATTAAAGTGGAGACTGAGGCTTTGAGCAGCAGAAAGCTATATGGTACTATCTTTTTTTTAAGCAGAACTCTGCACTGAGCTAAGTAAGCTGCTCTGTGTAAAACTTTCAAATACTTTATGAACAGTATGAGTTGAATATATTTTCCAGCACGTTATCAATGGTTCTCAGCACAAATCAATAAGGACACCTTGAGAACAGCTTATAAAATAATTTGGATTTTCATATTTTGTATCGGTGTTATGTTTTATGGCATTTGGTTCTATATTGCCTCATTTTTTTTGCTAAGAAAGTTAACATTAGAAAACTGTCAGGTTTTTAAGTTTGTTTTCTCTGGATTAAGGATATGTCAGTTGAAAATTTTCAGATACTTCTTAAGTGGAAAGGAAATGTTAAATGTTATACTCCTGTAATGTATCACAGTGTTGGGGTTTTTTCCCCCTTTTCTTTTATTCTAGGTACCTTAAATTATTTTTTCTTTGGCAGTTCTCCAGCAACATAGACTTCTTAGCTGACTTGTTATGCCATGCTGTCGTGGTTTAACCTCAGTTGGCAACTAAGCACCACGCAGCTGCTCGCTCACTCCCCCCCCCCCGATGGGATGGGGGAGAGAATTGGAAAAGCACATGAGAAAAACTTGTGGGTTGAGATAAAAACAGTTTAATAATTGAAATAAAATGATAATGATAATAATATGATAATAGTAATAATACACAAAGCAAGTGATGCACAGTACAATTGCTCACCACCTGCCGACCGATGCCCAGCCAGTCCCCGAGCAGCAGCCCCTTCCCCCAGTTTATGTACTGAGCATGACGTCACATGGTATGGAACGTCCCTTTGGCCAGTTTGGCTGTGCCCCCTCCCAGCTTCCTGTGCACCTGCAGCCTTCTCAGTCAGTAGAGCATGGGAAGCTGAAAAGTCCTTGGCCGGTGTAAGCACTACCTAGCAACAACTAAAACATTGGTGCCTTATCAATTTTGTTCCCATCCTAAATCCAAAACACAGCACTGTACCAGCTACTAGGAAGGAAATTAACTCTATCCCTGCCGAAACCAGGACACATGCCCTGTTATTCTAAAAGACAAATAAGAAACGGCAACCCCAAGGTTAAATAAAAGCAATTTCTAATAAGATTTATTTATTTAATAAAGTCATAGTTATAACCTTATCTTGCATAATATTAATATTTTGGTATGTCTAATAGAACATGAAATGTTCTGCAGTACCAGTCAGAATTCCTTTATACAGTTCATGTATAAAAATATTTTTCATTTTCAAATTACTTGTGTATGATGCTTGAATTGACTAAGTTGTATCAGGAAGGATACACCACCAGTAATAAAATTGCAACATGTTTTTAATGACAAAATTTTAATACCTTTACAAAAATTAATTGGATATTACAGTTTGTTTACCGCAGTCACTGCTGGCAAATGCTTACTTGTTCAGAAACCACACAAATACTAACATATTACTTTTTCTGGTTTATTTGGAAAATATTTAGTAATTTCTGTTGGCATTTCTCTGAGAGTAATAGACCCTGCAGCTGTTTCTTCTTAAGTTAAAAACCAAATATTTACATTCTTTGATTCTCTCAAACCTATATTCTTACACACTCATATACAAAATTAGTTTCAAGGTATAGACAGAATAAAAAAAAATGAAAATTGTTCAATCAAGCATTTGATAGGGGCACCCATGTGGTCATTGTGATTACAAAGCAAGATTCCAGAGCCATCATATACTTACTGTGTTATATTCCTAACAGAAGACTGCTCTTCCTTCAGCTATGACAAAAGCTGATACTGAATGTCATATAAAAATATGAGCATACTTTCTGTAGTATATTTGACATACATTAACGCGTAATGCAAAGTCATGCTACAATGTCAACTCTTTTCTGTAAAAAGAAATAAACACTGAGCCAATGAATTCTTTCACCAGGATATGCAAATCATTGTGGAAAATTTCCAGATTTCTAATTGGAGGAGGAGACAGCTTTACTTTTTCCTTTGGAGTTTATTGTAACAATACATTATTCTGCTTTTTCAACATAATTCTTACATATGCAAAGTTAACCAGTACCATTGTATTTCTCACTAACGAATATAGTGAGACAGTCATGTTCATCAGGTATGGTATGTAACAAGTCATTTTCCTCTGTGCAGCTTGATAGGAGCAACATTATAATCAGCTACATAAACATATAATTATGCTCTATTATCTGCAATTGTGTTGTAGGAACCATCTTACATCTCTATGTTAACATGACTAAATATCAGGTTTAAACTATGGTTAACAAAGAAAAAAAATACTGCTTTAAGCATAACCTGAGTTCTGCTTTAAACATAACCTTTTTTATTTTTACCAGAAAAGAAAACCAAATGTTTTTAGAGGTGTTTTTATTTTAGCTTTTAACTTAATTAAAGGCTTGTGTTTAGATAAAGTAAACAAACATATCAAGCTATATTCTGAATCCTGCAATGGATGCTGAGAAAATATAAGGGCCTTCCACTGACTAGAGGTCAAAGACAGTGATGGTATCCCTGAGATATAAAACAAAAACTACAAGACATAAGAAGAAGAAAATTTAAAAAACCAATGATGTTTTCACAAATCCTATATCCTAAAAATCACCTAGCTCAATTAACTTTTAACTCATCTCAAATATTTTCGTCTGGAAGGAAAATAAAGTTAGAGGATTTTAGATGAAGTGTAGTGGAATAAATATGTGTGGTATTTGAAAAGCAACAGCACCAATCTTGAAAATAATGTTACAGACTGCAGATTTAACAATCTGACTCTAAAACAGTTCTAGACAATGAGTCACTGTGAGATTTATACTTTTCAAATTATTAACTATTTAAACGCAAACACTGACATTTCATTCATTGATAGAATCTCTAAGAATGACTGATATAAAAATTGTTGGACTGTCATGGTTTAACCTCAGTTGGCAACTGAGCACCACGCAGCCGCTCGCTCACTCCCCCCCGCAGTGGGATGGGGGAGAGAATTGGAAGAGTAAAAGTGAGAAAACTCGTGTGTTGAGATAAAGACAGTTTAATAGGTAAAGCAAAAGCCGCGCACGCAAGCAAAGCAAAACAAGGAATTCATTCACTACTTCCCATGGGCAGGCAGGTGTTCATCCATCTCCAGGAAAGCAGGGCTCCATCACGCGTAACGGTTGCTTGGGAAGACAAACGCCATCACTCCAAACGTCCCCCCCTTCCTTCTTCTTCCCCCAGCTTTATATACTGAGCATGACGTCCCATGGTATGGAATATCCCATTGGCCAGTTTGGGTCAGCTGTCCTGGCTGTGTCCCCTCCCAGCTTCTTGTGCACCTCCAGCCTTCTCAGTCAGTAGAGCACGGGAAACTGAAAATGCCTTTGCCAGTGTAAGCACTACCTAGCAACAACTAAAACATCGGTGCCTTATCAATTTGTTCCCATCCTAAATCCAAAACACAGCACTGTACCAGCTACTAGGAAGGAAATTAACTCTACCCCTGCTGAAACCAGGACATGTACAAAAAGGCCGTATCACTTCCTTAAAAAAAGGAAGGCATTAAAACCAACTTCTTTCTAATAAACAAGAACCCTGTATATATATATAAGTAGGTATATATTTAAAGAATGTGCTGTGAAGTTACTTTTGTTAATAATACCTTGGTAAGATTCACTATTTATTTATCTAAACTGTGAAAGAAAAATCTCAGATTGCTTACAGCAAAAAAGACTAGTAATCAGGGGTCTGAAGAAAGACCAACTTTGTCAATCATATCCAACTTCCATGTCTGAAAAACATTTAAGAGTACTTTTGTAATTATACATTCCTCCCTACTGACAGCTCTCATCTCCACGGGTCTGCCAAAGGTGCGACCATTGAAGCATGCGGTAGAAGATTCACATAAATCTCATAGAAAGAATGGTAAGTAAAAATAGGTGCTCTAGCGGATATATATTTGAACCATAGCCAGACCCTAAGGAAATCTCCTTTCGATTATAAACATTCGTATCTTCCTATTTCTTTGTCACTTTTTTCTGCAACAAAAGAGACAGTACCTTTTTCCAAAGAGACAGTCTGCTGCAATATAAACAATTCTCAAGTAAGAGTCGTATTCTGTTCCCCGGAAATGTGATCTGTGTTTTTATTTATCGCTCTTCAAACCTCATTTTGAACTATCCCAAATGGTTTCTAATACTTATCTACATAAACAATGGTTAGAGCTGTGAAAATCACAAAGCTGAAAATAGATTTCACCGTACCCAACTAACTAGTTGAAGTTTAGGAATCCATTTGAAACTAGCCGTCCAGAAGGCCCTTTTATGGCCAAGAAAAGTATTTCTCAAAAACATTTTGACCTATCCCTCATTTGATGTCCCAGATAAGTAGAAAAATTCTGTCTGAAGTTGCCATTCCTTCTCCATTAGATGAGGACTTAGGCATTTTAATAACTAATGCCTAAACTTTAGAATATTTGTCAAAATTTTAGTTGGCTAAAATTAGGTGAGATGAATGGTAGGCTTAGAAGGTGGTGTCGCAGGGTTGATGTCTTTTTAATAAATACAAAGAAAAAATTTGGTCCTGAATTTATCTTCTCTGCTTCACAACAGAGTCTATCTGTGGAATACTCATACTTCACCTAGGTTTTTGGGTTTTTTTAAATACAGTGCATTTTTATAGACAAGAGATACCTCAAGTTCTGCATGTGACCCCAAAACTAGCAAAAGAAACTCATCTTCCACACCTTTGCATTGCAGAATAGTGCCTGTTAATGTATTAACTCAGTTGAAGAGAGTGATCCTGGTAAAGTTTTGTGAACTTAAAATTAGGAAATTACATTCTAGCATAGCATAGTCCTATTAAAAATTAAATATCTTCAGTTCTTTGGGGCCCACAGAATAAAGTTCACATTTGTCCTCGTTTCAGCAGAGTTAATTTCCTTCCTAGTAGCTGGTACAGTGCTGGGTTTTGGATTTAGGATGAGAACAATGTTGATAACACATCGATGTTTTAGTTGTTGCTAAGCAGTGCTTACACTAGTCAAGGACTTTTTAGTTTCCCATGCTCTACTGACTGAGAAGGCTGCAGGTGCACAAGAAGCTGGGAGGGGGCACAGCCAAACTGGCCAAAGGGACATTCCATACCATGTGACGTCATGCTCAGTACATAAACTGGGGAAAGCTGGCCAGGGGGGCCGCTGCTTGGGGACTGGCTGGGCATCGGTCGGCGTGTGGTGAGCAATTGTACTGTGCATCACTTGTTTTGATGATGATGATGATGATGATTATTATTATTATTATTTTATTTCAATTATTAAACAGTTTTTATCTCAACCCACAAGTTTTTCTCACTTGTGCTCTTCCAATTCTCGGGGGGGGGGAGTGAGCGAGCGGCTGTGTGGTGCTCAATTGCCAACTGAGGTTAAACCACGACAACATTGAAGTTCAACACTAGAAGATGGTGCTATCACATATGACAACTGCTGGCAATGGCATGGCGCTACATTGCTTTACAAACTTTTTTAGCCTGTCGATTTATTTCTGGGTGAACACAAGGCACTGACCAACCATCTTGAACTCACTAATTTCAGATTCTTACAGGTCCATAGCAAACTTCAAGATGTGTCAGCATCTCACAGCATCAAATGACACCAACATTGCAGTATACTTTCAGAACAGAAAGTTTTGATTTGTCTTGCCTTTCTGCTTCTTGAACTGGAGAATATTTTAAGTATTGTAACACATATTGGACGGGAATGTATTATGTTTGACTTGATATTTTAACTTAAATACAAGTGACAAAAAAGGCCATGGTATAGTTATTTATGTCTCCATTAGTAATGATGTATGTTTAAACATTTTTTCATGAAGTGTATTCTTCATGAAATATATTTTTTGCATAAGAAGACTGGCATTTGCTCCTACTTTTCTCCTGCAATATACATAGTTGCATGGCAACTGCGACATTACCGTCCCTCACTAACTATGCTTGGCAATCTATTTAAAAATTATCTTATGCCAAAAATTGACTGAAACATTAGCCTGCCGTCACATACATTAAATACTGTTGAGAAAGAATGCTATCTTCTTCCTACTGTATTTTCCTGTTAACTTCACTGTTATGCAACTAAGCACACAGTCACAACACATAACACATGAACTCTAGAAACATCTTCATTTTAAGACACCCTTCCTTCTAGGAACAGCCAGACTACTAGTCTAAATCTTAGACTAATCAAAAAAATGTTAATTCTGCCTGCTTTTGCAGAAACAAAGGATTAACAGACCCTTACTTTTAGTGCCACAGAAAATATTTTCCTACACATCTGAAAGCACAGAGCAGTGCAACTAGTTAATAGATCATGGTCAGTGCATCAGCTGAATAGCATTTAGTCAGAATAGATTTGTTCTTTAAACCAGAAGCTATTCCCTGTGCTCTGCTAGGTATCAGAGAACACAACTTCTCGGCCCATCTGAGTCAAGAGTTGTAACATGGAGTAAGTCTTCTCCATTCTGCAGACTGTGAAAATTTACTTGCTCACAGTAATTTTCTTCAGTAAAGAAGACCTAAGTAGGCAGTGTTATGCTGCAGAATGGGTGAATAATGAATCAAAACATTGGAAAGATGGGACAGGAGAAAATTTTCTCGGTGGAGGGAGATACCAGTAGCATCTCACAGACATCTCTGAGGGAACCTGAGCAATTCAACATATTCTCAAAAGGGGTGAATAATAAAGTGACAAGATTTGCTATTGTTGCTAAGCTACTAAAGGTAAATCAGGACCAAGAGAAGAACTGCAGAAGTTCTTTCTAATACTGGCAGATGAAATTCATTGTAAATAAATGTAAGATGCTGTACATTGGATGGAGGAAATCAATGCTAATGTTGCATAAGAAATGGTGGGCTCTTGACTGACTTACAGCTCAGGTGAAAACTTGGAACTATAATAGATAGATAAAAAATGTTGGCTCACTACTCAGCAGCTGTCAAAAATAACCAATTTAAAGCTAGAAACTATTGAGAAAGAAAAAGGAAACAAGGGGATTTATGCCACACTATGAATCCATGGTTCAATAGCATCCTGATTACAGTGTGCAGTTCTGGGTACTGATCCCCTCCATCTGAAAAAGGATTCAAAGCAATCTGAAGACGTACAGAGAAAGGATGACAAGAGTGACTTGAAATGGTTTCTGTGCACTGAACAGTGGAAATGGAGGAACAGATGACTAAAGGAGATATGAAAGAGGCCTTCATGGTCATCAGGGACAGTGAAAAAAGTACAAATCCATTTTTCACTGTCTCTTCCAAAAAAAAAAAAATTAGGTGGTGTCAGATGAAACTAGAGGATGGCAGTTACAAACAAAAGTCTTCACATGATGGATAAGTAATCTCGAAAACAGCCACAGGGGGCTGAAGACAATAAATGCTTGTAAGGGTTGCAAAAGTAATTTGATTTTTCCTGCAAGAATTTGTCCACTGAGAGCTACTAAACACAAGGATACGTACTCTGGTATGTATCATACATGCTTACTGTGTTCCTATATTCTTGCCTAGACATGTGCTTTTGGCACACTTGCTGTCATGGGCA
The DNA here is from genome assembly GCF_000699105.1 of Pygoscelis adeliae. Taxonomy (NCBI): domain Eukaryota; kingdom Metazoa; phylum Chordata; class Aves; order Sphenisciformes; family Spheniscidae; genus Pygoscelis; species Pygoscelis adeliae. The sequence goes on from NW_008824540.1 coordinate 953,301, forward strand.
AAACAGACTCAACTTGGGTAAAATTAATTTAATTTATTGCCAATTAAAAATAAAGTTGGATGGTAAGAAGCAAAGACAAAAGCTAAAACACCTTCTCTGCCCTTCTTCCCAGGCTCATCTTCACCCCTTCACTCCTGACTCCTCTACCTCCTCCCCCCAGAGTGGTGCAGGGGGATGAGGAATGGGGGGCTGCGGTCAGTCCATAACAACTCCTCTCTGCTGCTCCTTCCTCCTCACACTTTTCCCTACTCCAGTGTGGGGCCTTCTCATTGGCTGCAGTTCTTCATGAACCTCTCCAGTGTGGGTCCTCTCCATGAGCTATGGTCCTTCAGGAAAAGACTGGTCCAGCATAGGTCCTCCATGGGCTGCAGTTCTTTCAAATCTTTCAAATGTTTCAAATGTATCTTTCAAGAGTTAAACTGGGTAGGACTATGCTTTCTCCTCGAACAGGTGATTACATAAATTGCAAACCCAACATTCCCCTTTCTGTGAAGGCAACTGCTTAGGCAGCCAACCAAACTAGTAAGGCTACCCTAAAGCATTCAGAAAGTACTTCAACCAGGCCCTAGAACAGGTCAGAAAAATTCTGAAAGTTTTCTTACAAAAACAAAAAACATGAGAATTTTTTTTCCCCTCAGTTATGGGTTCTGAGATGGTTACAGCTTTCCCTTTTTTTCATGTTACTGAAAACTTAAATGTCTTGTAACTATACATAGAAATGGTTAGAAACTCAGTTCAAAAGACTGAAAATGCTGTAAGACTCAATGATAATACTGAAACAGCATTACCATAAATATTACCAATTTCAGAATGGAGGGCCTTAAATCTCTTCTTTTTTGTTGTGGCTTTCTCAGAATAATAGGGATAAAATCAGAAACACTTTCTAATCTTTAGTTAGGAGAAGTAAAGAAATGCCTGTATGAACAAACAACCTACTCATATTAATTATGTAGCATTTTAAAAATTTTGACTCAGTTCATGGTACAAATACAAAACTGAAAGGCCCATAGAGATTTTCAGTCATTTGCAGTAGTATTCTCCAGAGTACATTCTCACTATAGCTACAGAAATAGAATGAAGGGGGGCGGGCAGGAGGAGGGGGAACATGTTTACTAAAAAGTGTATCTTGGCATAGACATGATGATTTCAGCAGGTTAGCAGGGCAGCTAGAGTCCCAAGTACTACAGATACCATTTCAAAGTTGTTAGGTGAGAGCTACCTTTTCTTCGCCATTGATCTTTATGACCACACAGTTACATTCACAAGCCATACCTTGGGCCTCATCTTCACCTTCTCAAGTCCTATGCACTATGCATGAAATGTGTGGAGAAGAGGGAAGGGAGAAACACAGCTGACATGTTATAATGCTTTCTCCTTTGTAACCCCACAGAGGTTACCTTACCGGTGTAGTGCACAACATTCATACTTGATCCTGTACTTTTAGTAGAATCAGCTGAGATGTGAGGTGCATGTTTCCATGCTGAAGAACTCTCTACCCATCTTTTAAATACACATGGATTAATCTCACCAGTTGCTCATCCCAGATTTGATTAAACACCCACACATTTTTCCATCAGCTGGATAAGGAATCCTTTGACTGGGATCTGACCTGAAATCTGAGGCAAATCTGTTTGTTCACTGATCTGAAGTTGATTAATTTCATTATTGATCGCTGCAGCTTGTTTACCACAGCTACAATGTCACAGGTTAATTCTACTTGCTGTGGTCTTGACACCGTATTTCCTAAAATATTGACTTTTGTGCATGTTACTCTTTCATTTTGTTTATTCACAGTAATAAATCTTCAACTTTATTTACAAATAAACAGCACAGCGCTGCTTAAGTGACTTAAATGTCACTCCAAGGGAAAAAGCCTGCAACTGCGTCAAATCTTTACCCCAAAGTAATGTTGCTTTCTAGTATCCTTAGTACCCCATTTGTTTCAAAAGTTATAGACTGCTTTATGAACAACAGTTAATTTTCCTGATAGTTTCAGGACTCTTGTAACAGAAAAGTGTAGATAAATTCTCCAAAGTTCTCAAAAAAACCCCCAAACTGATCAACAACTTCTGTTTTATCTGAGTATTTCCTGAGATTCATGAGGATCCCATGGTTGGAATCTGTCTGCTCTATATGTGTCCTGTCATAAAGCTTCTTACACTCAAGACCCATGTTATGGGGACAAGCAAACATACCTCTTGGAGCTGGTATCACTAAGCTAAGACAATCCTGCACTAAACAAAGTTGGATTCTGCACTTCTGTACATTGTTATTTTTGTTTCAATTAAAATTCTTATGAGTGAGGAAAAAGAAGCATCAACATTTGCATGAGCAAAATGATAATGCAAATAAATTCAGAGAATTGCAGGAACCTCCACCTCTATCATTAAATATTGTCATTCAACAGTGGAACAACACTCTTCCATATTTGATCACACAGTGCTTGATGGAAAGAGTACAGATCTTTGTTAGACCACGAAACTAACTAGTCCTTATTTTAAAATTGTTCTTGAAACAATAAATATTGGCTGTCAAACAGGTACTTAGCATGTTCAACAGTTCTATTGTGAATATCATAAATTACTATAACTTTTTGATTTCAATACAACTATGTTGAAATTTTTCAGACATTTTGTTCCTGTCCTTAAGGGAAACTAAGCTTATTGTACTTATAGATACTATACACAAGAATGATGCATTTATGTCCTGAACATCGTTGCATTTAAATGCCATTCTAATTACTTTCAGAAAAGTCAGAAGTCTTTACATATAAATTAAGAAGAAAATTATATGAAGACTTCCCCTGATTTACATTGTCATATCCGCTCAAGAGTCACCACAATGAGCAGTTAAACATCCTCTGTTGACAGCTCCATAATGTATGTGTACAAATGCCTACTATCAGAAAGAATCATATTAATGTAGCATTTCATTGGACACAGTAACAAGCTGCAACATTGCAAAAATTTACATCTGAAATATATTACCTAACACATCGATTTGACAATCTGTCAGGAAAAGTTTCTGCTGGAGATGTATTTAGTCATATTGAAAAGCAATTTAAATCAGATTATGACTTTTAAAAGTTTGGGAAATTAGGTGGGGCTCTTTTTTTTATTAAACATGTACATACTCATAAAAGATTTCACATGCAATTGAAATATAAATGTAGAGTTCACCTTAAACTTAAGATTCATATTCTTGGCCTAAAAAAGTCAAAGGTCAGTAAAATGAGAAGACTCACAGAAAGCATACAGTATGATCATTTAAGAATGAAGTAAGATTTATTTGAGCCAAGCATCTGCTTCTCACAGGTCTTCTCCCAGCAGTCAGACTCAAGGACCCACAGCTGGGGTGGATCACAGGTGGCCTGGAGCACAGGCGGCCAAACTGAGGGCCCTCAATGGTGCATTTTGGAGTCCTGACCAGAGAGGAGCAAATATGGGTTGAATAAAGAGTTTCTATTCACAGTCTCTTCATGCTGAGAATGGCACTTTTCTCTTTTGCAACAGCTTTTTCCCCAGTTTTCCTATTGGAAAAACTGGATATGAAAACAATCACATTCAAAAAGCATGGAATTTTTCAGGATGAACTAGAAAGAATTAAGTACAACAATTCAGTATATGGAGTTGTAGAACTAGCTTTTAAGGATTTGTATGATTGATTAAAAATCTGATTATAATTACAGAGGGACTGAGAAGAAATGAGTTGGTGCTGTGTCATGGTTTAACCCCAGCCAGCAACTAAACACCTCACAGCCACTCGCTCACTCCCCCCCAGTGGGATGGGGGCAAAGCAAAACCAGGAATCCATTCACTGGTTCCCATGGGCAGGCAGGTGTTCAGCCATCCCCAGTAAAGCAGGGCTCCATCACGCCTAACGGTTACTTGGGAAGACAAATGCCATCACTCTGAACGTCCCCCCCTTCCCCCTTCTTCCCCCAGCTTTACATGCTGAGCATGATGTCATATGGTGTGGAATATCCCTTTGGTCAGCTGGGGTCAGCTGTCCTGGCTGTGTCCCCTCCCAACTTCTTGTGCACCCCCAGCCTCCTCGCTGGTAGTGTGGGGTGAGAAGCAGACAAGGCCTTGACGCTGTGTAAGCACTGCTCAGCAGCAACTAAAACATCCCTGTGTTATCAACACTGTTCCCAGCACAAATCCAAAACATAGCCCATACTAGCTACTATGAAGAAAATTAACTCTATCCCAGCCAAAACCAGCACATGCTGGCTGTAACAAGAATGACCAGTATGAGAGGAAAAAAAGAAAAGCTATACTACTGTGCAAGTGATATGAGGTAAATAATTAAAGAAAGATACCGATTTTCTTTGAGAATGATTCTTAAAGAAATGAAGTCATACCTTTCAACAAGCTATCATGTCTTCTGGTTTAGATGGAAAACAGAAAGTTGTATTTATACGGCAATTCAACAAGTACTATTCAGGCCATTGGCAGACCAGATAAAATAGGATGACAGTTCTCCTTCAAGCTGTTATTTTACCTGCCTCAATATAAATCAATCCAGATCATCTCAGATGAATAATCTGCATAAATGTTTTTTGACTGTATGTGTGTACTCAAATGGGAGAGTACCTTCACTCATTTTCCAATATATATACTTCATATCAGAAGTAATTTTCCAAAGGCATATTTTCTCTCTAGAAAAGTCATCCACTTGGCTACACAAAAGTTACAAACTTCAATTCTACTGTGTTAATCCAGCAGTAGGGTGATTTCATTAGATACTCCAAGGAAGCAGTATATAGTACTTAAAAAGAAAAAAATACGCCGTTCTAATATTTTGCATCCTTTTATGAGCCCATTTGTCCACACCATTTACTTAAGAGATAGTCACATCAGGTGCCTATGAGAGCCAGAGCTCTCATTTCCTTCAGTTAAGGACAAGCTTCACATTTTGTTTTCTCTTCTTTAGAGCTCAAAACTTGCTACAAACTCTTATCTTCTCAAATGCCTTGAAACCCATTTAACAGTGCATCTGAACCTCTCGGTAGATTTCAGAAAGCAATTTTAGGTATTGGAATGAGAAAGTTAATAGTGTGGAGGGGTGGAGAACATTGTACCAATAAAACCACGAATCTTCTGTGGGGATTTAAACTGCTGTATATTCTTCTTCCCTAGACAAAATTTTAGAGGAACAGAATAAAAACAAATGCATTCTAAAGTTCATTGATAGCAATTTTAATAATTTAAGACAAAGCTGGGTAACACTGGGAAGAAAAGGGTTAGTATACACAACACCCAAATTTTGGCATCTTGTTTAGGTAGCTGGTGTTTCCAGATTGGTTTTGTCAGGCTCCTGAGGGCACTACCAACCCTTCTTGGCCCTGTTCATCCCAGCCTGGGGCATCACCGCACCCCTGTCCATGGCCCAGAACCCCATTTCAACTCAGCCCTAGGTATATAAATGCTGCCTGAGGTACCTGTTGGGCACTGAGGGGGCCAGCAGATCCCTGGGGCCTCTCCCGGGCGGGTGATAGCAGGACCTGGCAGCCAGGGCATGTCCCATCTCCCCAGCCAGGAGCAGGGCAGCTGGGGGGCCCCAGGGCAGCTCCAGCCCCATGCATTGGGAAGCTCACTGGGGATGGGGACAGGGACAGGCTGAGGCTGCCTGGGCCTTGGGCATGGGCCTCACCCTGTCCATGGCCCAGGACCCCATGTCAGCCCCCCAGGGCCGTCAGACTCTTCCCCCAGTGACGCTGCAGCAGATAGCCCCAGGGGCTGGGCAGGGACAGTGAGGGCTGGGAGTGCCCTCGGAGCTGTGACATGTTGTCTAATGAGCTGAGAAAGATACTTCTCCAGAAGCAATTCAGAGCAGCAGCCCAGTTTAGGGCTTTGAAATCCCCTCTGCAGTCACCTCCTCCCTCATGGAGTAAAGAAGGTTTCTACAGAAGTTACTGTTTAAATTACGATGCAGTTAGGTGCTGAGCATAACGTCTGCTATTGTCTCCATGGATGACTTTCTACACATTTGGTCTATAGTTCAGTAAATCTAAATTTGCTATCACTAGTAGAAGGCCCAAGGCTTTGTACTGCCCTGACAACTCATGGATCATGACCTGTCTGACTGTAATACTTTGGCATGTGTTAGTGTTATTGTAATTGGACTAATAAAACTTCTGGTTGTGTTTTTATTACATTGTTAATATTTTAATTTGCTAACAGTAAATTGCTGGCTTCCCCTTTTCAGGTGGGTTCCAGTTTTGTCCACAAGAAGATTCTGAGTTTTCCAAATGTATTTGACTTTCTTTGGACCTCTTATTTTTAAATGCAATATAAACACCCTACCGAATCTGAACATAAGTGAATGTAAAGACTGAGATACAGTCAGCCTAAGTGGTTACCTAAGTGACATTCAACTTTTAGACACCTCACATGGTAGCTGTCTTAAAGTTCCTGTCCAAATACATATATAGCCAAGATTAGTATTTTTGTTAGGGATTAAAACAAAATAAAATTTCAGAAGTGTCCCAAATGCAATAAAATTAGCATTCACTGGAACTATATTTCCTGAACAATGCTTAAGTTATTCAGTCAGCTAAGATACTGAAAAACTGATGGTTTTTTCCCAGGATCCATAATTTGTAATTCAGTGCAAGAGTTTTACTGCAATTCCTCTATGTTCAAGCTAAGGTATAAAAACATAAATATTTCAGGAGTAAACAATTAAAATCTTCAGCACCTCCCTCCCCCACTTGATAATTTACTTTGATAAGAAAGAAGCACACAGTTGGTCAGCCCTAGAGTGACATCTACAGTTCAGAAAAATAGGCAGGAGAAGCAAAAGTTACATCCACTCATCCTGCTTTAACTAGGAAACAGGAGTGTACTAATGATGAACTGATGTATGAATTTGGGATACAAAAAAGGAACGCAAATTTTTACCACAAAGCATCCTGATGGCCAGGCAGCAACAGGAATACCTCAGCCCACCTGTCAATTCAACTCTTCTGCCAGTAGTTTCCCACCTCTACTTTTTCCTAACAGTTCTAGAAAGTTTTAATCCTGGAATAGAGAAGGAACATCCATCAAGTGTAGCTGAGAAATAATCAGATCTGGGGAAAAAGAAGTTGTCTGATGAAGCAATCTTTTTGGAAGATGGAGAACAGAAACTAATAGGAAGGACAGCTTGAGCAGGGATGCAAAAGATTCAGTACGATACATTGTGAGACAACAAAACTTTACATCATCTATGTAGATAAAATTCCATCACATTACAGGTAATTGTGCAGTCTGCAATACTTGCTTCAATGGTAACAAGCAGAACCATGAATTTCAACACCAGACAAAAAAAGTTCTATTTTTTCTTCTAAATGCATTACGCTAGTTAGATTTTATTTTATGGGATAGGTGCATTTTCAACTCATCAAATAAGCAAAAACCAAGAAATTCCAAAATTAGTAGACATTTCTGAAAGAGGGAAGCATTTAATATTGGCTTTAATGCATAGATAAAGAAAATATTTCCACCCCATTGGTCAGGTCAATGGTACCATGCAAATACTGATTGGTTTATTTGATCTGATGGTATTTCTGGAACTACACATATGACATTTTAACCCTGAAGACTTCATCAATAGAGTACAACTTAATCATATGCAATGGATTTGTATGCTGAAAGTCAGAAGAGCTGGAAATGTCATTAGAATGGTCATTAGAATGGTCATTAGAAGATAAGAAGTGCTGGTTGTAAGACGATTCATGATCTGTTTAGACACAATAATCAATGATAGCTAATGTGGAACATGTGAGTCTATTATGGGTAAGCTAACTTTGAAATATGATTCTGAAATTATGGAAATTTCTTGCTAATGTCAGGTTGTGAACAGTCAGTGCAATACTTTACTTACAGGAGATTGATAACCTCTTTGCATGTAGTTAGAACAGTTGTAGGAAAAATGACCAGTACCTATGAAAAGACTTCTGTAAGGAAAAAAAATCTTAAATTTTCCTTTTAAAAGTTCCTTTGGCTTGCTTTTCATGCTTTCAGTTTTATTAGTCTTTCAGTATCTAGAAACATAAAATTCTGATTTCTGTGTACCAACAATATTGTCGTGCACAAAGATTTGTAAAAGCATATGGGAAGGAAGAATTAATTTTAAAAGGTGCCGGAAAAGATAGGAGGAAGAACAGGGGAAGTACCATCATAACCCATTTACAATTGACTTACTGTCCTTGTCAGAAAAGAACAGACGGTTTAAAAAGATTTTAATTTGTGGACATGACAGGTTTATTTTTACTAAACAGAAACCAAAGGTAAAGCCAGTCTGAGTGAAAGTGAAATGAAAAAACTGATGCATGATAACTACTTTTTGTCATTTTAACAACTTGGACGATAAATGTGTATGTGTCCTATCATTCAGAAGAGATACAAAGCTCCCTCATTAACGTGCTCTAGCACAAATTAGGTAGGCTGCAACAATCATCATCTTTAAAACCAAGCAAAAAAATCTGTATGGAAGATAATATTTCTATTTTTTTGCAATGGTGATGGAGCATGCCAAGATGTTAAGCAGTCCCACCATCACAGACAGAATACTACAAAAGACTTCAGTATAACTCCCCCTCTCCACTCCACCACATATACTCAGGGTTCAGGAGCTAATTGTTGATTCTTATTAATGTTAAAAGATACCAAATTCACAGTAAAATTCTTTTTGTTTGCTTTTTATCAATTTTCTGGATTTACAGCTTTTTGATTTCTACTCTCAAATTTATTTGAACATGTAATGGCAAACTCGGTTTCTTCACAAGAAAGGTAAGATTTTCACTTAATCACAAAATATTAGAGGCATTAGGAAAAAATAAAAGATCACAAAATTAATGAGACTTGGGGACACTGTTGAACTCTTTGAGAGACTAAAATTTTCCATGTCATTTCAGGTATGAGCCTTTACATGTGTGTCCTCATGGGTGCAACTCTTCTTTCCACTCATATATAGCATATTATTTCATACAATACTTTCGTAGAGCAAGAGATCTGCTTACTGACCCTCTGTTAAGACTTCCTTCTTGAAGATAGTCCAGCCTTCCTGGACCCCTTTGCCCTTCAGGATGGTCTCCCAAGGGACTCTCTCAACCAGCGTCCTGAACAGGCCAAAGTCCGCCCTCCGGAAGACATGACAGGTTTATTTTTACTAAACAGAAACCAAAGGTAAAGCCAGTCTGAGTGAAAGTGAAATGAAAAAACTGATGCATGATAACTACTTTTTGTCATTTTAACAACTTGGACAATAAATGTGTATGTGTCCTATCATTCAGAAGAGATACAAAGCTCCCTCATTAACGTGCTCTAGCACAAATTAGGTAGGCTGCAACAATCATCATCTTTAAAACCAAGCAAAAAAATCTGTATGGAAGATAATATTTCTATTTTTTTGCAATGGTGATGGAGCATGCCAAGATGTTAAGCAGTCCCACCATCACAGACAGAATACTACAAAAGACTTCAGTATAACTCCCCCTCTCCACTCCACCACATATACTCAGGGTTCAGGAGCTAATTGTTGATTCTTATTAATGTTAAAAGATACCAAATTCACAGTAAAATTCTTTTTGTTTGATTTTTATCTATTTTCTGGATTTACAGCTTTTTGATTTCTACTCTCAAATTTATTTGAACATGTAATGGCAAACTCGGTTTCTTCACAAGAAAGGTAAGATTTTCACTTAATCACAAAATATTAGAGGCATTAGGAAAAAATAAAAGATCACAAAATTAATGAGACTTGGGGACACTGTTGAACTCTTTGAGAGACTAAAATTTTCCATGTCATTTCAGGTATGAGCCTTTACATGTGTGTCCTCATGGGTGCAACTCTTCTTTCCACTCATATATAGCATATTATTTCATACAATACTTTCGTAGAGCAAGAGATCTGCTTACTGACCCTCTGTCCTTCCTCTGGTGAGTTGCTCCAAGGTGGAGGTCTTCTTTTCTGAGAGTAATTTTCCTTCCTTTGCTATGTTCTGGGCAACTTAAAGATGCTTCTTAGCTCATATTCCCCACTTGAAAGGAACAGGCCCTAGCATTCAGCACAAAGAAAGTGGGGTTACTACTTCCTATCATGGGGAACAAACAGGATGAATTAGAGGCCCATATGTAGTTGCAGGGCTACAATCTGATTGGGATCACAGAGGTATTATGAGACACTTCATTCATCTGGAGTGCTGTAATGACTAGATACGAACTCTATAGGAAGGACAGCCCAAGAAAGCAGGGAAGGGGAGTTGCCTTTTATGTGAGAGACATGGATGATGACCGCTTGAGAGCTTATGGGTTAGTCTTAAAGGGAAGACCAGTGTGGGCAATATCGTGGTGGTTGTCTGCTACAGATTGCCTGAACAAGAAGCAGTAGTATATGAGGCCTTCTTCACACAACTTGAAAAAGCCTCACATTTGCAGCTCATGAGGACCTTGAAGAACCACTCCGATATCAGCTGAAAGGACTACTCAGAACACAATCAATCCAAGAGATTTCTGGAGTGCGTTGATGATAAGTTCCTGACAAAAGTGACCAAATAGCTGATAAGAAGAGGCACTCATCTGGACCTCATACTTACAAACAAGGAAAGACTGGACAGGGTGTAAAGGTTGGGGGCAGCGTTAGCTGCAGTGACCATGAAATAGCATAGCTCAGTATCCTGAGAGGAGGAAACAAGGCAAAAAATGCACAATTACAGACCTGGACTTCAGTAGAGCAGACTTTGGTCTCTTCAGGGACCTGCTTAGAAGAATCCCATGGGATGCAATCCCAGAGCAAAGAGGCTTCTAGAAGAGCTGACTGGCATGCAAGGATCAGCTCCTTCAAGTTCAAGAGCAGTCTAATCCAATGACCAGGAAATCAAACAAAGATGGCAGAAGGCCTGCGTGGCTGAACAAGGAGCTCCTGTTAAAACTTGAACATAAAAAGGAAGCATACAAGAAGTGGAAGAAGAATAATGTGATCCAGGAGGAATACAAAATGAGCAATGACCCTTGAAGGCCTGCGTGACAGCTGGAGGAGCTCCTGTTAAAACTTGAACATAAAAAGGAAGCATACAAGAAGTGGAAGAAGAATAATGTGATCCAGGAGGAATACAAAGACACTGAGAGCTTGCAGTGTTAGGAAGGCCAAAGCCCACCTGGAGTACAGTTTGGCCAGGGATGTGAAGGGCAACGTGAAGGGCAACATGAAGGCTCTCTGCAGGCACATCAACAGCAAAAGGAAGGGTAGGGAAAACATGGGTGTGCTGCTGAATGGGACAGAGGAGCTGGTGACAAAAGACATGGAAAACGCCAAGGTACTCAATGCTTTCTTTACTTTGGTCTTTACTGGTCATATTTTCCTTCAAGAATCTGAGGCTGCTGAGACCAGTGGGAAGTCTATAGCAAGAAAATTTTACCCTTAGCGGAGGACGATCAAGCTAGGGAAACTTTTAAACAAAAGGGACATAAACAAGCCTGTAGGACCTGACAGGATGCATCCATGAGTGCTGAGGGAGGTAGCCAATACCACTGCAAGGCCACTCTTGATTATCTTTGAAAGGTCATGGTGATCAGGGAAAGTTTCTGAGGACTGGGCAGAAGCAAATGCCACTATTATCTTCAAGAAGGACAAGAAGGAAGATCCAGGGAACTACAGGGCAGACGATCCTATCTGGATCCCTGGAAAGGTGAAGGAGCAAATAATCCTGGGAGCCACTCTCAAACTTCTTAAGGACAGAAATTGTGGAGCAGTCAGTATGGATTTATGAAGTGGAAATCATGCTTCACCAATCTGATAGCCTTTTAGAATGAAATGGCCAGCTCAGTAGATGATGGGAGAGCAGAAGATGTTGTTTATCTTGACTTTAGAAAGGCTTTTGACAATCTCCCATAACATCCTTATTGACAAACTGATGAAGTATGGGCTAGATAAATGGACAGTGAGGTGGGATGAAAATTTGCTGAAATGCTGGGCTCAAAGATTTGTGATCAGTGGCATTAAATCCAGCTATAGGGCAGTCACTTGTGCAGAAAACATGTCTGCAGAGAAGGATCTGGGGGTCACGGTGGACAAAATGTTCAATACGAGACAGCAATTATGTGCTATCGGCCAGCAAAGAAGGCCAGATGCATCCTGGGCTGCATTAGGACGAGCACTGCCAGCAGGTCAAGGGAGGTCTTTTCCTTCTACTCAGTACTGATGATGTCGCATCTTGAGTGTTGTATCCCGGTCTGTTCAGCCTGGAGAAGAGGAGGCTCAGGGGGATCTTATCAATGTGTATAAATACCAGGTGGGAATGATCAAAGAAGATGGAGCCAGACTCTTCTCAGTGGTTCCCACTGAGAGGCTAAGAGGCAATGGGTACAAATTGAAATACAGAAAATTCTATTTAAACATAAGAAAAAGGTTTTTAACTGTGAGGGTGATGGAACACTGTAACAGGTTGCCCAGAGAGGTTGTGGAGTCTCCATCCTTGGAGATACTCAAAACCCGCCCAGACACAGCCCTGAGCAAACTGCTCTAGTTGATCCTGTTTTCAGCAGAGATTCCTTCCAACCCAAACTATTCTATGACTGTGTGATATAAAACAGTTTTACTGGACATGGTAATGTTTTAGTCAGATTAACATTTCCAGCAATTGTTATCTGTGTCTAAATGTGTAACATTTAATTCTTGCCTTAGGAAGGATACATGAAAAATATTCCATCCTATAATCAAATCAACCATGTGTGTCTTCCAACAATTGTACTTTTAGAGGAAGTTCATTTAGATGTTTTTCTGGATACCTAGAGGTATTAAATGACTTTTTAAACTAAACTTTTTTCATCCAGTTGGGTTTCATGCTCCGAGAAGAGTGGTGAACACATGTAATTCATTTATTTTAATAGGATCTGTCTGGCATGGATCTAAGAAGATATTTTTGATGTATAAAACTCACAGCAAACTGGTGATCAATGTTTTTCAGGAAGTTCTCCCTTATTTTTTTGGCTCAGTATAAGGAGGATTAGAAGAAAAGCGTAAACACCAGCCAAAAGTTGAATATTTTGTTTTTCTACAAGCATCTGGATCAAGTATGAGTTTTACACCAGCTTTGGTTATCTTTTGTACTGTAAAGTAAATGTTAAAAAACTGTAAACATATATCTTGCCTGGTTAGCCTGATAGCTTTCTACTATGAAATGAATCGTTCAATGGGGTGAAAGCAGTAGATGTCCATTATCTGGATTTTAGCGAGACATTTGACATAGTCTCCAATTGCTATTGGAAGGTCCTTACAGCCTGTGCCCGCCTTTTTCAAGCCACCTTGTTCTCAGGTAGGTGCCCCACACTGGTTCCATCACTTCCTACTCTCCATACTGTTAATCAGACTCAAGCCAGCAGGATGGGGAAAGTCAGTTCTACCACTTGTCAGACCACAGCAGGAGGATTGAGGCCACTTTAGTACTCACCACACCAACAAGGACATTAGCAAGCTACAGCAAATGCCCAGGACGCCCAGGTGAGCCGGCGGACAGAGCACAGAAAATATGAGGAAAGGCTGACACAACTGGCTTGAGTCACTCTGGAGAAGAAAGGCAATTGGGGCGACATCCTGCTCTCTTCAGCTGTGTTTCAGCATGCCTGGGGGAGGACACAGACAGGTTCTTCTCATAGCTTCACATTGAAGTCACAAGAAGCAAGAAAAGATGCTCAGGTGACATCTGCAACCAATGGAACACAAAAGATGAGCTGGGCCTACTGGTACATGAGGCAGGTGACCTCACTCGTGACAAAAGACTGGGAAAAGCCCAAGGGCCAAAAAGGTTTCTTTTCCCTCAGCTGTTGCTGGAAATATCTGCTCTTGGGCTGCCCAGGTGCCTGCATCTGGTAGCAGAGTGGGGATGAGCAAAGAAGCCTGAGCTTCCTCCCTTGAAAGGAGGATCAGCTCAGAGAACACTAAATGCTTTGATAACAGAGCAATACCCCTGTTGTTAAGACTAAAAAATATGCATTTCTTTTTAATGAGCTATTACTTAGATGTAAACCCTGCAAATATTAGTTTTTAAGGACATGACATGGTAAACCATATCAACTATATGCATATAATTTGTAACACTGTAGTGAGTGTTAACTAGTAAAGAAATAGTTTATTTGACTGCTCTGTAAAGAGTAAATCTAAGCATTTTTCTATGTATGATCAAGGCAGTTTTTCCCTAGCTTTCATAAATTCACACTAAATTTTGATCTCATTTGGATTGACAGGTCTCCCAAGCATAGCACAGATGAAATATCATAAGCAGAAGTTCCACTTTAAATGAAAGCTATATCCGAATACCACATTAAGTGCACTGAAATGCAGTAAAGCCAAGTTGTAAACAATTTAAATTAGCTGCTTTAGGTACTCATAGCAGTCCACCCTGAAAAAACTTCAGCATTAGCGAGGACAATCAGCTGAATATTTGCCCTGCTTCTTATTTGTATTAAACAGTACTGCTGCCAGAAAAAAAGCAGCACCCTGTTACCTTATGCATGTCGAACAGAGAGGCTGTAGCACAGTCCTGATAAAGAGTTCTCTGGGGTTTGTGATTCTCCTTTAACAAGACACATCTCAAGAAGCACTGATTTCTACAAAGCATTTGTGCTGTGCTTTTGTATAATATTCTGCATCTGTTATGCCAACCATACATAAAGTCAAATAAGTCTTTGTTGATTCAAAACAACTTCTATTGAAAGATATATTAGCTTTGCCCATGCAAAGACTTATACTATTAGCAACAAACTGAAGGCAAAGTCAGTGTTATTTCCTCATGTGGGCATCCTTCTGCAAAAGCTGTGCCTTCAGCTAGTCATTGTACACAAAGGCCACAAGATGGTAGTCTTCTCTTGAAAAGAATATGCTGACTTTTTCTAAAAAAGGGATTGGCTGTCTCCCTCATGACATGAGGGATTTTCAGCTCCTATCCTATTTCTCTGAAATAGCTTCTCATGTACAAGTAAAATTAAAGCACAGAAGGTTTAAATCTCAGCCCAGTTTTCATCATGAAAACATGATATATTCCTAGGGAAATGAAGAAAGTTCCTATAGTAGTAGTAACTTTAAGAAATTCAGAAAAATAGTGCAGCTTACAAATAGCACTTGTATTTTAGCACTTGTATTTTAGTGGGGTAAAGCTCTTTCCTTACAGGAAATTCATTCTTCTAATTTGGAATTTTCCAGCTCCATAACTTATAGGAATTATTAGTTCAAACTAGGTTGAGTAGCTAATTTCTTCTTCACATGCTTCAACCACTAGGTGATTCAGTTTTATATACAGCAAGGTGGACTTCAAAATACGTTATTTGAATTAAATATTTAGAGTCAATCTTTAGGTCCAGCAATTCTTACATCTGTATCCTAAACTAGCCCCCTAAGTTAGATGTGCAGCAGGTGTTTTGAGAGGGGGAAACAAACACGCAAACAGCCATGAGATTTGGATTTCTGTTGTGGCTCCTAATGTCTGAAAGCTGAGCTAGCTTTCTGAGTTTTTTATTCATTCCGAGCTAACAGCACTAAGAAAAGTTTCTTTTCTTTGCCAAAAGTGGTAGAACACTCTGTGATGAACAGTTATGCCAAGCATACGGCAAAAGGATGAATAGAGTTTTCTCCCAGAAATCCTCTGATACATAGTTCATTGAGATGCAGACAGCTGAATCATCAGGTACACAACTTTTCTTGACAAATCTTCTTTGTAACTAATGTGGACTTCAGCAACCATTCTGTACATACTTTGTTCTCATCTCTTTATATCATATTCTACTGTTGGTCCTACCTATACTGGTCATTGATGGCCTTGTTCAAAAACAATATCTTTCAATTTCCTTAAGTCAAAGTTTTTAATGTGTTCAGGTTTTGATAATAATCATCATGATGAGTATTGCCAGATTTTTTTTTTTCAAACGTACAAACTTTGTGTACTTGGAATAAAAGGTTTTAAACACTTTCAAGTACTGCTGAAAAAGACATGGTTTAAGTTTCAGAGAAGAAATTATTCCAATAGTTCCAATATGGAACTTTTGTATTGCTGGTGGTCTACACCTGATCTATGACATCAGAAGTGTTAGCTGTTCTGTCACAATGAAATGATATGGTTGGAAAGGACTTAGAATTCCATAGTCGCCAAGAGCTAGTATTCATAGAATCATAGAATCATAGAATAGTTTGGGTTAGAAGGGACCTCTAAAGGTCATCTAGTCCAACCTCCCTGCCCTGGGCAGGGACATCTTCAACTAGATCAGGTTGCTCAGAGCCCCGTCCAACCTGACCTTGAATGTTTCCAGGGATGGAGCATCCACCACCTCTCTGGGCAACCTGGGCCAGTGTTTCACCACCCTCAGCATAAAAAGTTTCTTCCTTATATCCAGTCTGAATCTACCCCCCTTTAGTTTAAAGCCATTCCCCCTTGTCCTGTCACAACAGACCCTGCTAAAAAGTTTGCCGCCATCTTTTTTATAAGCCCCCTTGAAGTACTGATAGGCTGCAATAAGGTCTCCCCGAAGCCTTCTCTT
>NW_008824540.1:969888-970156 GCF_000699105.1 Pygoscelis adeliae
CCCGCTCCCAAGGGCCTGTGTCTTTCTTATGCTGAGGGCTCCAGAGCTGGACGCAGTACTCCAGGTGGGGTCTCAGCAGAGCAGAGTAGAGGGGTAGAATCACCTTCCTCGACCTGCTGGCCACGCTTCTTTGGATGCAGCCCAGGATACGATTGGCCTTCTGTGCTGCAAGTGCACATTGCTGGCTCATGTCCAGCTTTTCATCCACCAGTACCCCCAAGTCCTTCTTGGCAGGGCTGTGCTCAATCCCTTCATCCCCCAGCCTGGA
>NW_008824540.1:971772-986871 GCF_000699105.1 Pygoscelis adeliae
GTGGTCACTGCAGCCCAGGCTGCCCTTGAGCTTCACATTCTCCACCAGCCCCCTCCTTGTTGGTGAGAACAAGGTCCAGCATAGCACCTCTCCTCGTTGGCTCCTCTACCACTTGGAGAAGGAAGTTATCATTGATGCATTCCAGGCACCTCTTCGATTGCTTATGCCCTGCCATGTTGTCCCTCTGACAGATGTTGGGGTGGTTGAAGTCCCCCATGAGGACCAGGGCTTGTGAGCGTGAGGCTGCTCCTGTCTATAAGGGCCTCATCTGCTCAGTCTTCCTGGTCAGGTGGCCTGTAGCAGACGCCCACCATAATGTCACCTGTATTCTACCACTTCTGGCAAAGAAAAGACTCTTTTCTCAGTGCTGCTACCTAGGAATGAAGCAAAAGCCCAGAAAGCAAGCTCAGCTTTGAGGAATTAGGAGACTTAAGTAGCAAGCTATAGGATAGAACAGTAGAATTTATTCTTATATCAGTTTGGTAAATTTAACACAAATGTTGTGGGTTTAGTGGGGTTTTTTTGTGGTTTGGGGTTTTTTTCCCCCTAGTAAAAAAACCTACTGTTCAGGAATAATATATTCCAGAAGCATATTACCAGGAATTAATGAGGCACCCCTCTGGAGGTATATTGCCATCAATTATTTGGGATCTATAAACAAAACAAAGTAATTATGGAATAAGTTTACACAAAAGTACAGAAAAATAAGGCTATGGATAATTCCTTTAGGAAATGATATTTTACCTGTGAATCATTATTATTTCCCCCTGGGAAATTAGACTTAATGCGTCTTTTCTAAGAAAAAGATAGCGAACATCATAAATAGCAAAAAGGAGTGTGACTTAGCAGAGCTCTTATAATCCTTTAAACCAGGAAAACAAATGATGTGGCTTTTGTGCACTAGAGATGTCTACAGCAGCAAATAATATGGCACAATAGTAGTTAATTAGTAGATCAAAGCATTTAGTGCTGAGACTTCAACATGTTAACTGCATGAGGTATGAAGGTTTTCATTTTCAACCATATTTAGTCTGCTGGACCATAAGCAAAATTGTTCAAAGTTGCCTGAAGGACCAACTTTTTGGTTGGACACTGTCGTGGTTTAACCTCTGTCTGCAACTAAGCACCACGCAGCCGCTCACTCACTCCCCCCCGACCCGGTGGGATGGGAGAGAGAATTGGAAAAGCACAAGTGAGAAAAACTCATGGGTTGAGATAAAAACAGTTTAATAATTGAAATTAAATTATAATAATAATAATATAATAATTATAATAATAATAATAATTACACACAAAGCAAGTGATGCACAGTACAATTGCTCACCACCCGCCGACCGATGCCCAGCCAGTCCCCGAGCAGCGGCCCCCCCGGCCAGCTTCCCCCAGTTTATGTACTGAGCATGACGTCACATGGTATGGAATGTCCCTTTGGCCAGTTTGGCTGTGCCCCCTCCCAGCTTCTTGTGCACCTGCAGCGTTCTCAGTCGGTAGAGCATGGGAAACTAAAAAGTCCTTGGCTGGTGTAAGCATTACCTAGCAACAACTAAAACATCGGTGCGTTATCAACTTTGTTCTCATCCTAAATCCAAAATGCAGCACTGTACCAGCTACTAGGAAAGAAATCAACTCTATCCCCACCAGAATTTGAAGTGCATTTGGTGCCCACGTGGAGCTTGTAGTTCTGTTTCCTTGGAAAGAAATCCAGTTTATACACTCCAAGGTTGCAGTTATTAATAGGCATCTCCACTAAGAAATAAAAGTTTCTACGAAAAGCTTCATTTTAACCTGTGCTTTCACATAACCTTTAACTTAAAATAGAAACAGAACTCTGTAGAGAATTAATAGTTTTTAAAATACAAAATTTATTTATGAAGAGTTTGGTGTTCCACACCAGATTATAAATATGATGTGCAGATATCTTCCCATGCACACTCCACTTACTCAGGTTAGAAATCCTCTAGTAACTCCTAGGAGACCAGCTGAATTAAGAAAAACTAGTTTTAAGAGGATAGGTCTTTGAACCACGTGCATTACAGATTGCCATCCCCAATTTAGAAATAGGCCTAATAATTACCCTAGCTGAGTGATCTTTTTTTGCCCCATGTTGTTCCTTCAAGTTACCCACCATTGGCAGAAGAATAATTTTCGGGAGGAGAAAAAAAAAATTTTCTTTTTATGCTTCTGTTTGAAAACAGTTTTCTTTAAAAACCCTTAATACTATTTTACTAACAAAGGCTAACAATCATTCTCGAATCCAGTCATACGCATCTTCAATCAGTTCAGCATTGATTCCTCAGAACAAATGTGAAGCTAATGATTGTTACTCACTGATTTAAAATGTGGAGCTGACCCTGTAGTTCTATTTCCTAAAGTAGTCATATTCTTTTCACTGACTAGTCCATCCTTCCCTCCTCTGCTGCTACATCTTTTCTTTTACATATTAGATAGCTCTCGCCTTAATGGATTATAGACTTTTCAGAGTTCTGTCTTATTGTATCTGACTGACAGAAAAGTGGACCTAATCTTTCTCCAGAAGTTCTAGATTAAATAGCTATACTATATTTAAAAGCAGAAGAGGCACACCAATACATTACAAAAAGAGCTATTTTGTCTTTTTCGTAGCTTTGTGAGAAGACAGCTAAACTAGCCTGTAAGAGTGAGGATACATTTCTGCTTTATGTTATTACTCCAGCTATATTGGTAGACTAAAGCTATTTGTCATTAACTTATGAAAGCAAAGTAAGCAATTTACTATACTTCAAAGCTTGTTCTCTGTCAACTTTAAGTAGAGCAAAGTGACCAACCCTATATTGCCTGCTCAGAGAACCAAGAGTTTGGTCTTAGCTGAGACTCCCACTCTGCAAGTATATTCTCACAGTTTATAGCATCAGAATGAAAGTGCATGCACGAGTGTACACAACAGAGGTCACTTGTCACATAAA
Organism: Pygoscelis adeliae; assembly: GCF_000699105.1. NCBI lineage: Eukaryota > Metazoa > Chordata > Aves > Sphenisciformes > Spheniscidae > Pygoscelis > Pygoscelis adeliae. Next base: position 974,715 of record NW_008824540.1, read on the forward strand.
TGCTCCTATTGCTAAGCTCGACTGTGGTCCAAACAATAGTAGCTAAAGCATCTGTTCTCTGGCATGTAATTTACTTTTCAAAGTAAACCTCTTATCTTTGACTATTGATGTTATGATTATTTCTTTCCTTTTTATTATGCCTCAGTAGTTCAACTAATAGCAGCAATAACTGCTGTTAAATTTTTACATTCAGCAAGGGAAATGTTAGATTGTGTGTGACAACAATTACATTTACACACAACAGTCATTTACAAACAATTTTTGCAAGCAAACTTCAAATCAGAGAGAGAAAAAAACTTTGAATATCTGACAGCTTAAGTCACACATTATATAGATATTTGAGTTACATCAGCAAAAAGAACAGCTCAACATCTCACAAAGGATGAGAAATATGAAATAGGGAAAAAGAAATAATTCCTTTAATGGATATATTTTTACACAAGTTTAATATGTTCTACTGTCAGATTGCAATGTATCAAACATTAACCAGAGTTTAGTCAGTACTTGAGCTTAAAAGCAGTAAGCTGCTTCGTAAGCTGCTTCATAAGCTGGTCTCTAATTTCTTTTTTTTTTTTCTAACTTATTTCACTGAACTATTCATTTCATTTTATGATTTACGTGGCTATGAGATTAACACATTCTTCTGGATTTGCTGGCTGCCTAAGATTAGTGGCTTTATTTAATCAGATGCCAGAACTAATTCAAGTATTAAGACCATCACTGACAAAAAGTCTTCTTATTCACATCTCAGGTGCAATCAAGACTGCTATAGATCCACAAGTGTAAACGGAAAAACAGTGTGCCTTTAGACATCTTCTATACCTGTTAGTCTTATTTTCTTGCTTGGTCAGTTAGAGAATCCAGAAGAACTTGACAGGATATATACATTCCTCCGTAATGAAATGGATGAGAGTCGATGCAGTATCTGTTTCCACATGTGCTGAATAAGTAAAATAATTTCTACGTGTAGGTCTGAAACCATAGTGAAATATCTTGGTGACCACAGAGTTATTACAAAGAATTGACATTCACGTTAATTGCTTTCCAGTTCTATCACATTTGATATTTTATTGCTTTGAGAATTCTTTATTTGTGAAAAGCACTTTATAAGACAAGCTAAATTTTGCTGCTGATAATAATAGTGTCTCTGAAGACAATGCTAATTCTAATGTTGCAATAACAGCAGTCACTTCACATCTGTCACAAACCCATTTCATTAACAAGAAAAAGATTAATTTCTCAAACTTGATGATGATGATTTAATGGAGGATAAGTATAATTTGCAACTCGTTACAATTAAATTATGCCTGAACATCTTAATACAGCCATCCTTAACCTTTCTGACCCATGGGAAACAACAGTAAACAAATACCATGCTGAAGGCAGTGCAATACCTTGCTCTTCCCAATAAGCTTCACCACAACAGCGGTGGCCTTTCTGGGCACACAACCAACAAAGTATTTCATTAGCAACACGCTGTATGGAACTCATACTCTATTGTCCACCACTTTAGGGTCTTATAAAGCTAATTCAGACTGTAAACTCATCAGAAGAAAAGCTAGATTTTCACATGCCTGTGAAAAGCAGCCAGTATAGTCAGTAGCAATAGCAATCAAAGAGTATTGTGGAGCTTGGTTTAATTAATTTCATGTTTATTTTTTGTTTTGGCTTGCTTTGACATCTATAGCCTGTTAGTCTCTTTTTCCTTGAGTAACTCGCTCACTGCGGGTTAATTCCCTATCTTGTAATTTGCTGTTGGGCGCCCAAATGGAGCTGAGCATAGAAAGCAATCACAAGTATTGTATTGTTTCTCTCATTTGCTTTCCCCCCTCCCCCCAAATAAATAGATAAATAGCATAGTTTTAATAAGTTTCAGCCAAAATTTATTACTTTTGGGGGTTCCTGCTAGAATGCACTCAACTAACACATGCAACCAGATGTCTGACAATTTGAGGTCAAAAAAATCAATTAAGCAGTAGTTACACTTTGGTTTTGATCACTGTCTCCTGTCTTAGAGAAGCAGGGATACTAAAAATGCTTCTATAAATGTAGTAGCTAAGCAAAAAATTTTCAACGTCTAAAGCTTTCCTAAACCGGCATGTTGCAGCAAAACAAAATGAGCTATTTTTTCCATTTCTAATGTTGCAAACCCAGAGCTGCTGTTCTGAAGCTGAGTGAATTACTTGGTGTTCACCACCAAACCTAATCCCAAACATTTCACATCCTCTTTCTGACAGCAAAAATCAGCATCATAACAAATCAGAAAAAAAAAAAATCAATGCAGTTAAACTGTTCAACACAGAATATTTCAAGTCATATTTGTATTCTGCCCTGTCCAACATGACTTTACCTAGTAAGCCTCTATTCATGTTTGGGCCTCTGCTCTGTTTTCATACCTAGAGCCAAAAAGTAAAAATGCAGTAGATTAACCAATATTCCAGATCTCAGAAAAAATTAAGACATAGAAATGGTAATGTTGTTGAGCCTGTATTGTTTGCCAAACTATAAAGAAAACAGAATATATGGGGTTTATAGCACAGTGGTGTATTATACTCAGCCTTTTGTTGTGATAAAGTTGAGAGAAATACCAAGAATCACTGAAAAATATGCCAAATCTGTACTATGGCCCTGATAACACAGCGTAGTAGCAACTCCACAATTAAGACTGGAAAGTCAGTGCAAAAATATATAATGTAATTTGTCTCCTATACTTGAGAAATCTCTAAAACAGTGCTCTTTGAGGCATAGGCCCCCACAACCGGAATTCATCCAGTCTGACTTCTGGCTTCAAGCAAAAGTGGCTTCAAGGTCAGACCACGCTGATCAGGATTTGCCCAGTTAAGTTCTGAAAATCTCCAACGATGGTAATTCCCTCCTATTGTGAAAATAATTTTCCATACATCCATTTAGACTCTTATTTGCTGCAATTTATGACTATGCTTTGCATCCTTCCACAGTGCACCTCTGAGAATAGTCTGATTCAGCCTTCTTCATAATCCTTCTTAAGGTATTTGAAGACAGCAAACAGGAATCCCCTTAGCCTTCTCTTCTCCAGGCTAAACAAATCCAGTTCCCTCAGCCACCATAACCAGGAGGTAGGCAGGAATCCCTGCTTTCTCTGAGCTCTGAATCTGATTGTAGGCAGAAAACACTGCCTTTGAAGTGCCATATATGCAATACCTGGCTCTCCACTAACCCGGCTGAATGTCATTTAAAGTTCGCACACAGGTCATGCTTATCATCTGTATATAGTTGGCTAATTCAAAGTGACTGGATCTTCCTTCAGCTTCAAACAAAAGTTTCATCCTGGAGCTCACAGGCTTTTCTATCAAAACTGCCATGCTGTCACTAAACTTGGGGTTTTATTAATTATTGTTATTTTCTTAATCTAGGGAAACATCAGTTCTGAAGCGTTCTTACTAGCAAGTAAGTCCTAAAGCAACTGAAGGAAAAAATAGCTGCCAAGACATCTGTATCTCTAACTAAGAAGAGATCCTAAAGATTTTAAAAATGTCATTTCTGAGGTGATGCTTAATATTGTTCAAACAGCTTACCTTGAAGGGAATGCACACCAGAAGTTTCACAAGGAAGACATCAAAACCAGATTTTTATAATCTGAGTAGTATTATGATTAGGTTATTCACTGTATCGCAACCTTGATGAAGTGATCCAAACTTTCATCACAAACTCTGTCCCTGATCCCAGTGCAGTGAGTTAAAAAATAAGCATATGTGTAAGTAGGTGTTCCAAAGACAAAATCCAAAAAGGAGCTCACTAATGTAGGCCAACAGGTGCCTAAGGGGTCTAAGGGGTACACAGCGGTTTTAAAGCTGCAGATGACCAAAGTAAACCTTTTGCCATAAAAGTGCTAACTGGCTTCTGTGGTCCCTATATCCAGGCTGCAGGTACCTATTAATGGACATCAGTTTATTTCTACAGTGTAATACCCATTCTCTGACTATTGTTTTCCCACGCCTTAATTAATGTGCAGAAGTTTCCATCATGTAGCAAGTCCTCATGATGATAGTGCACATTCATTCACATAGCTAAGGTTGTTTAACTTGTCAAGCTTTGCATGTCTGATAGGCAAAAAAGCCCCAAACCCCAACCCCCCCAAAAATAAACAAAAAAACCCAACCGCCAAACCCCAAGTGCAGAATTGCACGCACCAGCACACTTTTCTATAACACCAACTTAAGTTTGGTGGCAAACACAGGCATTGCAATCCCACCATTCACCAAGATTTTTGTGGAGGAATAACCAATAGAATTTAAATTAATAAAAGAAAAAAAAAACCAGCCACAACTACATTGACAACTAATTTAGCTATAGCTCAATCAGCAGTGCCAAGACACAGAGAATGATAGAAAATATGTCCATGTCATCTGTGGAAACAGAAATGGAAGAAAAATGAAAGTAGTCACACCATCTTAAAAGACAGAATTGTTGTTAACTAGAAAGATGAGACAACTTTAATTGCTATGAATGGCAAAATGAAACCTTACAGGGAAAATATATAGAAAAGTTAAAATAAAGTGTGATGAAAGTGAAGAAATACAGAAAATAGACCGAACTGCACATTAAATGCCTAAAAAGACCTCAGTCTCCTGTCCTCACTTCTGTCCAAAGTAGTATTTGAAGAAAATTATTTCCCTAAAATCATTAAAAACTTGTCTTTTTAACAATTATGCATAGTCAGAAGATGTTGTAAACATACTTATCTTCCTCTTTTATCCCATACTATTTTCTGGCATCTAGTGCATGAACTTAAATTTCTAACCCATTCTTTTCTAGCCCGTGAATTTAGGTAGAGAGTGATGCAGAAAGTAGTAGTTTTGCATACATCATCTCTGAAGTATAGAACTCCTAGACAAGAGGCTGCTTTGCAGAAAATATCTTTATTTTTTTTATTCTGAGATAGTTCTTGCATTCCTGTGACACTTCAAATGAATTTGCGCCTTTTTTTAAGCACTAATATGACCTTAAGTAGGGGGCAGAAAATAATATTAATAAGTAGGGGCAGAAAAACCTTTCCTACTAGAACAAGCCGCTCCTGACTATGTCTTGGCCCTTGCAGTTTATTCTCACAGCCACTGGATGCCACTGCTAGCAATGACTTTTTTATATATATAAACATTTGAATGCTCTCTATTTGCTGACCAGCTCTTAGCTTATTTTCTACCATCTCTTCCAAACCCAGTGCTGTTGTCATCTTTATTTTCTTTGTCTTCTATACCCCTCATTATGCACTTGATCTTGTTTAATAAACCAATGCTTGTCATATGTCCATTATCTCTCAATCCCAGTCTTCAGTCTAAGAACTGTTATGCTCAGGGACCATGGCTCATGTATGAAGAAATTATGCAAAAAATCCTTACTGGGACATATGTGTGTTTCCATTCTTTAAACTCAAAACACACTACCCTCTCTGCTGTTTTACTGAGATGCTTAAGAAACTCAGTGGAATTTTGGCAGCTAAATATGTCTCAGTCATGAAGATATTTCTCTCTATGGAATTAAACAACATTCACACATATTTCCATATCAGAGTAGACTGATTTCCAAAGTTACATTGTTCTATTATAGCAGAAATGGCTTCTCTATAGCAAGTCTGAATACAGATTTTGCTAGCAAACTTCTGATCAAACGATCAACATTCAGCTAACAAGACTACCCATAATTGCTTGTGGCATACCCAACATGCAGAAATTCCCTCAAAAGTACAGTGCAAATGTTAGAAAATCATATGAAGTTACGGTTTTGTTCCCTTAAGGGGACTAGTCTTCAACTGTAGCATCATTTATATCACTACTGTGAGTTCTGAAAAAAATCAGAAAAAAAAAAATCTCATTACCTCAGGAGTACAACAGAGCCTACAAAATAAATGTTCTACTTGTGCCGGTCTTGGAAAAATATTGTTCAGAATAAAAAGTCTTCTAAAATTAATGTGTAATATCTATCTCCTCTTAAACTAAAGATACAATGATGAATATGGATAAAAGAGTCAGATGCCTTCACTAACAAGAATCTAGGCTCCATCAGAGAAAAAAATAATTTCTATTCCTACATTTCAAGAGGAAATGATCAGAGGGCTAAGAGAAACCAGTGGTTTGGAGGACTACTGGTTAGGCAGGTAATGTAGCTATTTTGTGAACTGTAGTATTCCAAGGAAACTAAGATTAAAAGCCATCAGTGTAGGATGGAGCAGCAATAAACACGAGAACAGTGTGTAAATAAATTTGAAAGAGCGTGAGACCAGAATGTAAATGAAACTTAATAGGCTTTTTTTGTTTTGTTATTTACTTTTCTATGTAGAAAATTTAGGGTAGAAATGGTATAACTTCGCTAAGCTACCAGAAGCGAGTAGGTACTAAATAAAATAACAGCAGCTAGTGAGAAAATGGCATGGTAACTTATTCCCAAGCACGTCACAACTTCTAGGTCAAACTATTTCAGATAACGAAGGGCAAAACTCTTACATCTGTAGATATCAGTAATCACATAAACTAAGAATAGAAACATGGGAAGATGCAAGTGTAACAGTTCTTATATTAATTTATTTAGAGATTAACTACATTCCTTATTAATATTAATGAGTGTTTGTCTTATAAGATGCTCAAGAACTAGGTGAAAGTGAATCAAAGCCCCACTGAGCACATCCTCCACTTCACAGAAATACCAGTGAAGAACTTTTGCTTCCTAAATGAAGTTTTCAGAGAAAAGTTGAAGGTCTGACACAGCAGAATAAGAATCCCACCACAGAATTCAAAGGATGGTGAATATACTACAGAAAAGCAGCAAAAGTATTGGCAATAATGTACCACACCCATATATAGAATTAGATTGTTAACCCAGCCCCTTTCACAAGGATTATATTTAGTACCACCATTTAAAATTTCAGAAAAATTATTTGCTACTCTGCTATAGTCTTACTGTTTTATATATTTTATATCACTTGGAAAACTTAGTACAAATATTATGTAGCTTTTTTTGACAGCATGAAAGCCTGTGCTAAAAGTTAATAAAAATATTTACTCAGTTTTACAGAGGTATAATCAATAAATACATTGATAAAACCAAATATGTTTTCTTTCTCTATCCAACATCCTTGTCAAATTCAAAGAAAACACCAAACTTTTTTCTTTTCCTGAAAAAAAACTCTTACTTTTTTTTTTTAAAAATCTGTTATTCGAATGTGAATGCTTGGTTGCTCTTTTCCCATACAGACCAAGTCTACCTCAAAGCATAAAGAGACTAGTAGGTTGCACCTAGAGTCTGTGCAACTGGGGATCAAATCATAACAGATGCGCAGGAGATAAGAGCCATTACTATAAACCGTACTTCTTTGAGCTTTTATTCATGTTGCACTCTACAAAATTTCTTTCCTTTATCACAGCCTCGGTTAGCTTTTTTGTAAAGAGATGTGACTGAACACCTGTTATGTGACAGCACAGACCTTACTCAGGAACAGAGCACAGGACAATAAAAACCCCAAACTTGTAGGGATCTAAAAAAATCATTTTAATTTTTCTTTAGGCTCATTAGGTGTCTATAACAAATATATTTCCCTCTCACTTTCTAGGCCTACATGCCTATTCTCCAAGGAATCTCACAGTAACATTCTTGGGTCTCCAGTTACCTTTGTTCATAGCAACAGAAAACACTGTGTCACTTTAAAAACAGGTTCAAATAATTTAATTAGGTCCTATATCCATTTGAACCTTTAACTGAGGGACTCATAAAATATTTGCCAATTGAAGGTGGTTTTTATGGTTTGGGTTTTTTTTTCTTCACACATGGTAGAACAGCTAATTGGCACATTTAGCTGTGTTTAGCTCTCAAAAGCCCACGTGTGCCTGACCTCCTATAAATGAGAACACACTCTCAAAATGTGGCTAGAAGAAGTCAACCACATTTGAGAAACCCACACAGAGGCTTTTAGCAGCAAGCCTGATTTTTACTTCAGATTTAGTTGGCTTTCTATGTGTTGCACAGTCATTTTAGTGACGATGCCACTTTTTTTCAGCTATTTGTAAGTAAGTGGCTCCATTTTCTAGCTGTACAACTAAGCCACAGATAGAGTAGTTCTACTATTCTTAGTAACTTTAACTTCTTTACAGAATATTGTGTCATCTAAATTTAGTCTCTTTCTACTAATTTAAACCACCTTTCCTAACTTCTGTTTCTTTTCTTGATGACAGATTTTGCTTAATTTCTGTAAATGGAGAGTGCATGCTCAGAAAAGGGTACACTTACATCATTATTTTTCATCATTCTTTGGTTGTACTTTCCTAGGAGGATTTCTGTTAGGGCCTCACAACAGCAGTATTCCTTACAAGAGAAAAAAAAATGACAAGAGGTGTTGACAAGCTCAGCCTGGCACAGGAATAATTTCTGTTGGACTTCATAAATTCTTTCCTCATAGCATTTTCTGTTGTTCTTATGGTTGAATAGCTCACATTTTAAAAGATATGATCTCATATTACTTTCTCGTGAGAGAATGCCATACTCAGGCTATGAATTCCAAAGAAAGATTATACAACCGCAATGCATCTACACAGAGATATATCTCAGGGAGTTTGCTTTGGCTTCATTTTCTAGATAGGGATTGACTACTCTATTGTTAAATCTGGCCTAATTTATCTTCATAAACTGGGAGATGGCTCAGCTTACTGCCAAGTCTTCAGATCTTATTTGGAGGCAGAACTTGCAGGATTCCTCCAATTGTGGTTTTCAATAGCTGGGTAGCCCCTTGACATATAAAGTTCAATAGGAGATTTTCACTCATCCAGTTTCTCAGGATTTTTGGCTAGAATCAATACCAACTTTACTAATTTAGTTGTCAAAAGCAGTAATAATCTAAGTATTAGCACATCACTACCTCTTTTGCCTAGGATCCTGGACATCATCCAGGTATTCTGAGACCTATTATAAACACTGATGGACCAAATTTCTCAGCTTTTAAGGTTCTTGAGTTTAAGAGCTTGTCAAAACAGAAAGTTTTATAACTAATCTGCTCCCTAGCTGGGATAAAAAATATCCCATTATGATAACTGTGAATATTATCTATGTTCTTCCTATAAATAAGCAGTAATAGTATTTAGTACTTCCTTCTTCTTTTGCCTCCTGGACAGGGTTGTTGTTGTCCCACTTCAGGAACAAAACTATCACTGCCATAATTTCATTTGTTACAGCATTTTGCTTCTTGAATATTTAAGTATTTTAAATTATTTCTCTATTTTAAGTATTTAAATATAATCAGGCAAGATTAGGTGAATATTTAGTTCAGTTCAGTGATCAATTCACTTTTGTACATTAGACTGGAACCTAACATAGAATTATCTTGAGCAAGATATGCTTGTGTCAGAGAAACATTTTCTGTTTAGAACATCCAAAAAAGCTAAAATAGTCGGAAACCTAAGACTTGCAGCATATATCCATCCTTGATTGAAATCTTTAGTAACAACTTTTCCTCCAATGTATCTGAAGGACGGTTAACTCCTCAGCTAATTTAATGACCTAAAAAAATTCCAACCTATTTTACCTTTTGCTTGTTATTTGTAATGAAGGTTCCAAAGTATACTTGTTCTTAAACATCATTTATCCTAAAGAATGTAATACTTCTGAGGCGGTATGAAATAATCTCTCTGTTCACTGTTTTTCCTGTATTTGTAAAGACTTTAGAATTCTCTTCATAGAAACATTCTCATACAGCACAGTCTTTAGTGTACTAAAAAATCCATGTGATTATGTTAGAGAGAGCAAGATGAGGCTGCAGAGGATGTATTCTGAGATTAGTAGGAAGGCAGAAAGGATGGTTTGATTGCTTAGCCAACTTAAGTTAAATTTTGCCATCTGAAAAATTAGGATCTGTGCATGACAAAATATAATATATATCGCATATAACTGCTTAATGAAGAAGGATAATAGGATTTTTCAAAAGTTTGTTCAGATGATGAGCCAGGATGGAATGAAGGTCTGACCTGACAGGGGAGTCTGAAGAGTTGTGAACATGCTCAATGATACAGGAACACAACTTTATCAGTACTAAGTAGGAAAGCTAGACAGACAACCGAGCTCATACTGATGGTACCTCCTGGAGTTGAATACTCTAGTATACAGTACTACCTCAAAGCACCACAGCAAAGTAAAGTGACCTGAGCAGCTTCCAGAGCAGAGAAGTTCAGGTCACCCTCATGCACCCATGTAGATACACCCTGACCAATTTCAGTAAACAATGCAAGCTTTTCTGAAGAAAGGCTTTGAGTTTCTCCATATTCACTGCTTCTTAGCACACATTTCCTGTGTGCCAATGGCCAAATAAGGAATTTCGACATACACTGCTTTGGACACTTGATTGGAATGATGACATTAAATTCACCTATGTGAAACAGAGTGCATGTCGTGTCTGCAGCTCTTTTCCTCAAAACAAGTGGAGAGCTTTCTTAAAAGAAAGTTTTTCATTTGAGAGAACATTTAACAAAAGACAAAGGTTTGCTTAAAGGAAGTGAAAATTTGCAGTTGAGGATTGGTCTTTATATTAAAAGGAAAGTAAGGAATCTATGAACAGTTACAGATATCTATGTTCAATTCATGGCTCAGAAATAGTAATTCAACACAAATAGAGCAGATGACATAAGTAATCCTTTAAAAACCTGAGTAGGGAATCCATTAACAAAATCACAGAAAGGTGCCATGGTCTGAAGAGAAGAGAGATGCATTTACTGTCAAATGCTAAGGGAGAACTGATAGAAACCTCCTTTCAGAAACTAAGCACTGTTTTGTGTAAAACAGTGTTCATATTTATACTTCCTAGTGCTAGATTTAAATATGAAGAAAGAAAGGCCTGGCTGTCAATAATGGGAACTGCTTATAATACTTTAGAACAAGTGGTGCTAATAAGAAATAAATTTATAGAAAATGGTAACAGGCATGCAAAGGAATAAAATTATAGAGCTGACCTAAATCCAAAAACCATGGGTGTATGCTATTCACTTTGAAAAAAACATTTGCAAATGTTTCTCTCAAAGTATATGACCCAGGTAAAAAAGTATTTTTTAATTTTAAAATGTACATAAACAAGGCTGTTGCAGTTTTATTGCTACACTGACAGCTAACACATTGCTTCAATAAATTGTAAAAGTATCCCTGCAAGAAGCATAATTAAACATCCTACCCTTTGTATTTTTTTTTGTTTCCAAGAATCTAATAAAATTCTAAAGCTTGAGAACTTAATGTCATGAAATATACATCACATGTGAAGCTGTCAAAGGGTTTCCTATGTATATGCAATCTGAGTTTCAGGAACAATGTAAGCCATGTATCTCAGAGGCATATCCTAACATGAGCCTATTAACGCATTCAAAATTCTGAGCCTGTGTAAGTCCTCTCAGGTGTCTCTTTTTCCTCCATATGTCTCATGGGACAAGATTATGCAACATCATTTTACTATTTGCAGTTTCCTAATTGTTTAAAGTGCTACCTGTTGTTGGTTCCAGGTTTCCCTAGTCAGCCAGTGACAATTTGAAATATTTGTGAAGTATTTTAGAGCTCAGCTAGACACAAACAAAGCTCTCCATGCATTCAGGGTTTACAAAAGCATTACTACAGCACGGTAGCAGTAGCAGTATATTTATAAACTATGAGTAAATTCCTTACTGGTGGATTATTTTATTTTTATTTTTTAAATCTTACACTATTGTGTTGCAGTACAGATGGTCCTGTCATCTACAGATGGATCTTATCAGCTACACTGAGGATAGGAACAGGGAAAAGAAATAGTAGAAGAAATCCTGGTTTACTTTCACTAGTCTCTGAAAATTAGCCCCCAGTCCAAGAATTAAGGAATGCCCTTTATTTTGTTATCTCTAGTACAGCTTTTATGTGCCAGATTTTAGGAAGGTTATTCCCAAAGGAAATAATTTCTAAAAGAAATTTTCCATGATTATTTGTTAATAATGTTACTTAATACTAATAATATGTAGTAGTAGTATTGCATATGGACATTCATATACACACATAAGAAGCCACCGAGGAGAAAGACACCGAAGCGGAGGATCGCGCCGGGGGACCCTTCCTGAAGCGGCAAAACCCGCAAGAAGCAAAGGCGCAGGGAGTGAGAGGGTGCCCCAGCCCCCCACCCCGAGCCGGAGGAGGG
>NW_008824540.1:987890-1001556 GCF_000699105.1 Pygoscelis adeliae
GTAGATGAGGCGCTTAGGGACATGGTTTAGTGGGCATGGTGTTGTTGGGTTGATGGTTGGACTCGATGATCTTGGAGGTCTCTTCCAACCTTAATGATTCTATGATTCTATGAGAGGAAGAGAGGGAGAGAGAGAGGGAGAGGAAGAGGGATATGTACACATCGGTTACTTGCAGTTCAGGTACAGTTCAATCTCAACCTGTTCGAGAGTTTGCAGCTCATTCCTATCACAGTTCTACAGTGCTATTCATAGTCTTGATTTCTTCTCAATATTCACAATAGTCATGTACATACATTAATAATATGCTATTATAAGTATACAATGCATATTTCTTGAGAAAATAGGGTGTATCCTTAGCACAATGAGCTCTTCCCCCTTCAGCTGACTGTAAGCCATATATAGACAACAGGGCTGTCAGACCATCTCACAGAAAAGATTGAAAGACTATTTCATCATTAGATTCTGGTGGGTTGCTAAATGTTGATGTTTAAGCACTTTTCAGGAAACGTTGCTTTCTCTTATCAAAATGACATCATCACAAGTTATGGTTTTGTTTGGTGATGTTGATAAGTATCCAAATACAACCAGACAGAACATGCTGAAATCATGTAATATATCCCCTTAGAAAACACTATACATTATTAAATAGAAAAAGATTATTATTAGAGTACCATTGAATAGTGGATTAATGCCAGGACTGTCTGTGTCATTAATCCAATTTAGAGCATAAGTAACATTAGCCCTAAAGAATTAATACATATAAAACATCATGGCAAAATTGGCAGAATTAAAAAAATCTTTTTCTTCCTTCTGTTTTATTTTAAGAAGCTTGTGTTTTCACCCTGCACCTTACAAATTATCTGGATAACTGTGTTTTGATGACTGCATTCATATTATTTAACCTTTTAACACACTTATTAAGGCCACATATATCAAAGGGAGCCTTTTGGGGATAGAAAATAAACCTGTCTGATTCCCAAAGATCACATGCTCAGATTTTTCTGCAACTCCAGTTCCTTTAAAGTTGTCATTCCATGAGTATAGAATCATCCCATAAATGGACTTTTTCTTTAATTCTTTTATTTTCTGATGCTCCTCCCTGAATTTGACTTTAAAAATTTTCCCCACTCTCCAGACAATCCCAAGTGCTGTATAAATGTTCTTTATATATGTTCTTCGTGGAAAACTTCCATACTTTAAACAAGGGAAGGTGTTCATAACAATGACACCTATCCCATAAGGCATAACCTCCCTCCACTTTCTGCCTGGAGTTATACCTTCATTTTTCAAATAGGTGCCTGTGCCTGTGCAATCTGGCTGACCTATATTGCTGTCTCCATCCCTAAGTGCAAGACCAGGCCCTGTCTGATGTCCCTGTCTGCTGCTGAACTCCCATCTGCCTTATGAAGGCTTTCTTCTGCACCATGCCTGACTTTGCACCGGTGACTGGGTCTGCTTTTTGGCCAGATGCCCCACTTCCCAGGCTGGTTTCACACAGTGACCTTGACTTGCAGCTTAAGCCCTGAGGAGTCTTAACAGCACCCTCCTCAATTGCTGCAATGATCTGTTCCTTCATCCAGTTTCTAGTGGTAAGCCTAGAAGTACAACATCTCATCAAGCTTTGTACCGTAAGATTCGAAACAGATTTTAACTGGTTTCTTAAAGCTTAAATTTCAACTTGAAGCTCCAGTTTGAATTAGGAAAGTTAGTTTGCCAAGCTATGAGTATTTTAAGTTAAATTGAATCAGGGATTTTCCTTCTTTGACGAAGATATTTTAAGAAAAGTTAATGTGTTTTTTGGTCTTTCCTTTCAGCAGGTCACCATGCTCTACAATGTAGTGTAGAACCAGACAAATCCAAAAATCTCTGGAAGTTCCCTTGTAGCAACACACCATTAGCTAACTCCAAGGGACACAATTTGGAGTGCCCAGTAAGTTATAGTTGTTATACTATGAAAAAAGAAGATAGTCTAGGACTGCTTAAGAGAAACAAAAAGTAATACATGATTAATCAGAAATAGTATGTAGGAAAAAGAATAACTCCAAACACCTATATTTCAAGTTTGTCATCATTACCCCTAGACTCAAACTCTGACTTACGTTGTCATCTCAGTCCATTTCAGGTCCTGTTCATTTCATGCAGTACTGAAGCTAGTAGTGTTACATTTGTTCAAATATGTTTAGGATACCCTTTTCACATTTGCATGTCATAAATAGGTAGATTTCACAAGATAAAGATGTCAAATACCTGAAGGATATCCAGAGCCTTCATCCCATATAGCTGTTTGAATGTGTCACGGTGGAGTGGAAAACACCTCACTCAGAAGAAAGAAGCAGCAATATGTTTTATTGAGGTAAAATAATAATTTGACAGAGTTCAATAAATTCAATGGAATTTAACAAATTTTGACAGTGGTTTACTAAGGTTCAATAAGTTTGATGGCAAGGTTCACCCTATTAATTACTGCATGGAAGAAACATACAAGGGAAAATTGAGTTAGCAAAACTTATGAAGTTTAACAAGCTATTAGTCACTTACTGAGGATCTGTTGCAGCAAGGAATCTCTCAACATCAAGGAATACGGGATCTCTCAATGCCGAGGAGTAAGGGATCTCTCCGCCTCAAGCAAGGAAGGATCTCTGAGTCTTAGGTGAGGAATCTCAACCCTTGAGAGGTGTCCCTGCTCAAGGGGAGAGTCACCTGGCAGTGGTCTAGCTACAATTCAGAAGGAGCTCAAATTGGGCTTGTCCAATGATCTACCATTGGTAAAAGGTCTCTCTGCCTTGAGGAGCAACCTTGAGAGGCGTCCCAGCTCAAGGGGAGATCACCGCCATGCAGCCACGCTGCCTAGCAGGGAGACCTCAAAGGCGGCTCACTTAGGCTGTCATATTTAGGGGATAAAGTGGTTGGCTCGTAGTCAAATCACATGCGATGGAAAGTAGGCATGAGTCTCCTTGTACCCACAACTAACTTTGTTTTTTAATAAATGAGTTTTGGAAAAGCCACCTGTTACTTATGCGTTAATCACATGATCAGTGCTCCAAACTCATACGTATTGATGCTCACTGTGTCATTCTGCTCCTTCATGGCTTTTCAGAGAACAGGTTGAAACTAGAGGAGTCCTTGGCCCGACTACAGCTCAGGTCTTTACCTCCTTTGGAGCCTGTACCAAACTACCACTAGTTTGGTTAAGGGGTCGAGCACATCCATCACACTCCACCCTGTGACTACAGTCAATCCACTTTATCAACTCGTTAAGTGGTAGTGTACGGTTACCTTGCCTCTGTGATGTCATAAATATGTGGCATGTTGCAGATCAGTTGGTAAGAGTCCAATTATTTGATAAGCTGTCTATTTTAAGTGTTAGTTGTATACCCTGTTGGCATGCTTGCAGATCCACAGTAAACAAATATTTTTAGTATAAAATATTACTATTCATTTCATTTTGTACAGTATTGGGTGATTTCATGTGATGAACAAGGAGTATTTGCTTCATTAAGTACCAAATCTTTACATAAAGAAGGATTATAAGTAATAAGCATAAGAATGTTAGAGCTAAAAAAATCACAACCAGATGAAGCATTCTATTCAAAGTTCCTGTTGCTGTCAGTGACCATCTGAATAAGGTATCCCACCAGCGATATTCTCCATCCTTTTTTTACTCTTTCCTGAACATGGTATATTTCTTTTGCATCATGATGAATGGTAATCAAGGTTCTTTGTCCATTTTCTTGAACTTGTTTCAGCAATCGGTAGAGATCACCATGCTGTAATAGCTTTCTTACCAATGTAAGATTCATTCCAATAGGAGTAGGCAATAAATCTTGATACAATGTAGAGTTAGACTGTAGCATTTGTGGGTTGTGACAGGAGCTAAAAAGTTAAAGTCACATCCCATAATTTTGGAAAAATTACGAATACAGATATTTGAGTGATTATATGTCTCTACAGTGGCAATGTCTGTAAATATAGAATCACAAAGGGTTCTCATACAAACACACCCATTTCCAACACATATAAGTATAGTTTCAGGGGTTTCATCAGGATGTGTTTCAAAATGGCAAACATTTTGTTCAGTGGCAAGACAAATGTCTTGGGCCTTAATGGTATTACTTTCACAAATAAATCCTTGTTGTTCCTGTACAACACATGCATCAACATCAATAGTTTGCCATTTATTCCCATTTTGTTGGACCCATATTCTATGTTCTAACAGATGGAGGACAGTTCCATTGTGATTTAATCCCTGTGCAATGATTGGGTATATGGTGAGTAACGAAGCATTGAGTATTGTCAAAACAAAAGCTGTGGCTTTACTGTCGGTGGGGTTATAAGTGAAATTAACTAGACGCCAGCAGGATTGGAATTCCCTTTCAAATTCGGTTGCGTTATCCCAGATTACCTTTCAGATTTCAGTGGGTAAGGTGCCCTCTTCACCTTCTCTTGCAATCATTGTCCCAGTTGATTGTACCCACAGTTGAGCCTGAATCTGAGCCTAAGAGCAAGAGACACATTAATTTGGGCTGCACCTAGTGTGTTCACAATTAGTTTGTAGTCCTTTTCATTAATTCTTTCCCATTGAGGTATTACATCAGATAGGAGCCATTGGTTAGTTCCCAATGCCGATAGAGAAGATTGCAATGGACACTCTAGTTTGTGTAAATTACTTGTTGCTGAGCTTATTTTGTTTGCTACAACTTCAGTGTCCATGCTGTTTAATACTCCTAATCCTATTCCTAAGATACCAGTCACATCTCTTCTTGATCGTTTTGGAGAGGTGAGGGTTCATCCCTGCAACCACGCTAACCATTCTGCATAGGCCATACTTAGGAACGATGAGCAAGTAGGTTTAATTGCAGAGATATTGATCTGCACTGATAGTTCCACTCATTTGAGGGACCATGATGGATTAAACAACACTCGCTGTTGGCCTGTGTATTTAACAGCGTAAGGTCCAATTTTGGAAATTTGTGGGGATAGAGTTTTCTTATCTTTTACAATCGGGGTGGATGTTAAGTGAGGAGTGGTGGACGTTGTTGTGCTAGGCTCAGCAACGTCTATTTTGAAGTGAAATGATAGTCCCACGTCCCTGCAAGTCCAGATGCAGATTATGAAAACAGGTTGTACTAAGGTAAAATTGTACTAACAGTCCAGTCTTTCAGAGGTGCAAAGTTTTGTATCTTTTCTTATTACATTTGATGAAATGTTGTACATGTATGTCTTCTCATGGGTAGACCCATTGACCATCTGGCATCCTATTTTAATTTCTTCCCCTGCTCCCCAAAGTAGGGGAACTTTGCCATAAACTTCATTTTTATACCAGCTCCACTCATTCTCTAAGTATACTTTAGTTCCGTGCATGACTGTGGTGGAAAGATTTAAATTTCTCGTGTTAGCGTGTGTTCCCATACTCTCGATGTACTCACTATGAGCTTGAGACCATGGTCATTCTAGGGCCACAGATTAGGAGGAGCAGCATTGTCAGGGTTTGGACTAACATGAACACAGCATTTCTGTCTGACATCCTGCGGGGTACTGTAAGAGAGAACAAAGACTTGTTTCGATGGGGAGAGTCCAAACAGGTTACCCCGTTAAAAAGAAAGAAAAATCCACCGTGCACTGATTCTGTTTTGCACCATTGCTATCAGTAGCTTCCCAGGCAAGTGGGCCACAGGGTTTAGTTAGAGTCATAGGTACAATTCCAGTTTGTGGTAAATTTACCATGACAGGTTGTCCTGGCTGTAATGCTACCGGATACTCTCTTTTCCCAGTAGGTGGAGCGCTAAGCTCAGTTTTTGGAAAGAATGCTCGGCTCACAGGGCTCCCGGTGGGGGCCATACCGAACCTTCAATCGCTGAAGTACTTTGGAAAGTCGAGTATCCCACTGGGATACTGGAAAACCAATAAACTATAATGTTAATGAAATAAATACGTAAAATACTTCCACTGTAATTTCTTTGTATAGAGATTGTGATATCATTCAGGGTCTAGAATCGGGGTCAAGATTGTCCTGTTTCAGATTGAAAGGCTCAGCTTATCAGGTGTTATCTGATCTCTGTTGATTGCTTATTGTCTAACCAATATTTATCTCAAATTGCCTGGAGATGCTTTGAGTACTTCAAACAACATTCTACTATTATTTCTGACGAGATATCGGATGTCTTTCAAAACTGCCTTGTGGGCTTTCAAAAGGAGATCCCCATGCAGCATACTACAGCAGGCGGCTGGAGGCTTGCCTGTCATTTGTAAAATGTGGAATCAATTAACTTTCAAATTATGGATACCTATTTGTGGCTATCTGTAGTGTAATGAAAAGCAGGCATAACTCCTGCCTTTACTTCCTCATTCAGATTTTTAAATTTTTCCTTTATTTGACAAAATTACTAGTGTTGACAGCAAAAAAAGCTCTTGGGATTAAATGATTTTGCTTGTTTTGCAGGCTATGAGCTAAGAGATGTTGTTTTACCTTCCTAATAATGAAGAGGAGAACAGTAAAACAAAGAAAGTCAGGGTATTATCAGATACTAGAGATGACCAGTGAATACACTATGGGTGCCTGGATAATATGTAGCACATTTCTTAACCTATTTCGATTTCACAAATCAAAACTAAAACTAGGAAGAATAATTTTAGACATATTTCTAATATAAGAGAACTACAAGAATTAATTTCTGACTGTACTGTAACATCTAGTGGAAAAAATACCAATATTGAACACGAAGTTTCTGCAGGTAGGAAATCCTAAAAGCTCCTGCTTAGCTTTCTCAACAGTCAATTACTCTTACTGCTGAATGTATTTACACTTGTCACCATTATTTTAATTTGTCCAATTTCAGTTTCCATCCACTGGATCTTATTTTTATCTTTCTGACAAGTTCAATGGATGTTATCAAAGCTTTAATCCCTTGAGATAGCTGACAGTTACACCTAAGATGGGTCTCAAAATGGATTGAGCTGCTGAAGCTTATAGTATTTTCTAGTTCACTGATCATTTTCATGAGTCTATTTCAGTTTAAGAGAATCTTTTTCCATCTTTTGCTGAGTATGGGCTAAGTAATCCAGAACTGACCGTACCACAGAGAGGTAATAAACTTGCTGCCGATCCACTGTGGATTATATACTCCAAAGATCATACTGACTTTTCTGGGTAGATAACCCCCCACCTTCAAAAGCTAACCGAGTAAACTGTTGCTATTCCTTTTTAAAACAGGGAAAAGCACATCAGTTAAGCAATTTATTATATTAGTAAAATACATGCATTTAAGG
The DNA here is from genome assembly GCF_000699105.1 of Pygoscelis adeliae. Classification (NCBI taxonomy): domain Eukaryota; kingdom Metazoa; phylum Chordata; class Aves; order Sphenisciformes; family Spheniscidae; genus Pygoscelis; species Pygoscelis adeliae. The sequence goes on from NW_008824540.1 coordinate 995,157, forward strand.
TTAACTGGCCATAAACACTTATAACATTTTTTTTTTCCCCTCAGGAGTTTACTGGTGATAACATTGATGTTTCATTTGGGAATAAACCCGTTCTTCTTTTAGCTTTAAAAAACTTTGTATGGGTTGTTACAGACCACACAGGGTTTTACTTTTATACCTGCAATTTCTTAGTAATATTCAGATACGATAATTCCTTATCTTAAAATGCATTCTTTGACAAGTACCTAGAAAAAGCATTTGTTAAAAAGCAGTTGTTAGTTTTGCAATCAGGTTAATAACAGCAGATTCTTTTGAAAGTAGGCTGCAATTGACATGATCTATCAGAAGCATTTTAGTAACTGTCTTTAATTTATCACTGTCTGTCTCTCATTGTTTTAAAATAATGATGTAAAATGCTTCAGGAAATGCATAGAGAACAGCAACCAATAATGTTACAGATAACAAGGAAAGATAATTCTAACATTTATTTTGAAGTCTTGAAGTGTCATACTCTTTCTCACAGCAGTTTAACTTCTTCTAAATAGTAGAGCTAATAGAGACTTACCCTATGAAGAAAAGTATTAACTGGAATTTAAATTTAGTTCAGAAAAGATGCCATCAAAGGTATTATGATAAAAGCTTTTTTGTTTGTTTGTTTTATGTTATGGGCACAGGAATATTAAACAGATTGATATGCCTCTTAGAAGTTCGGCACTACTGAAATGCAATGACGTAGTTCCTAAATAGGGTTTGTAGTATGTCTGTCTGTCTATGCACTTCCTTTTGAAACCTCTGGCTATGAATAAGTCTAAATTATCTTTCAAATATATTTTGTTTATCTCCTCTCCTTCTTGCTTAGGATAATTTTCTGCCATTTCTTCTTCACAGCCTGCATTTGCTTAAAATAAATATTTAAATAAGCTGGATAGACTTTTTTTTTTCTTAACCTATTTTTCTTCACCAATACTTCTGCAGTAAAAAGTGACTTGGTTTCCTCAGCTTTTCATTCATGAATTCTCCACTCTCCTCCTTGCACACTCTTCTTTCTTATTTTCCTTTCATGTGCACCTAAGTTCATCTGGAGGAGAACTGATAGTACTTCGAATGACTCCTATGGCATTTTCAGTCAAATACGTGAAGTCTGGGTGTACTAGATAGACTCAGATTATACAGAAGTGTCACACTACTAGTCTGATTTGAGTACTTCTCCCTCTTATTCAGAACAGGTAAAAGGAACATAAGAGGTGATTGGTAGTATTCATGGGTATTACAATAAAAATGGAGAGGTTGAACTGTTACCCTGACCATATATGACATAATTTCCATTCAAACAATGCTCATTGCTCACCAACATTTTGGTTTTTTAAAGGAGTTTTATTGCCTGCTTATGATTCACTGGTGCGGCTCATTTGTACCAGATCAAAGAAAGGTGCAGGAACAGTTCAGCAACTTTGGTAAGTTGATAGCCTAGGCTAGTAACCTCCTCGAGAGTAGCCAAGGCAATAGCACAAACAAAACCAGTGTAGAAAGCGTGTTGTAGCATAACATTCAATGTTATTCAGCATAACATTCAATGTTATGCTGAATTTCACTAAGGAGCTGTTGTATCAGACAGCCACAACTGAGCCCCAATATATCAGCTGGGTTCCCTAGAAAGTGACAGGGAGACTCACCACCTGAGCCAACAGTAGTTTGGCTCCTTGTGCATTCTGTCTTCAATTTTACTACTTCCCATTAGAACCCCTCTGTATTTTGAATTATTATGCTTTTGCTTTCTCCAATTTACTTCCTCACCCTCTTCCCCTCGGTATCTTGTAAGTCTGGAAAATTGGAGCTGAATGTACCCAAATCAATAAAATATAATGCAAAACCTGATTTTTACACCGGGAAATTATTTTTCTTAGTTTGCTTAATGATACAGTCTCTTCCATATAACTACGTTAGAATACTACTCAGGCACTATAATAAGCATGTGTGATCACATGCATTGCCCACATAACATCTTTTGAAGCAAACAGGTTTCTTCTGACATTTGCAAGAAATACGAAGATATTTTGTACCCCTGAGATACCGTGTCTAAGATCCAACTGTGAATCACCCATCTGTTTCCACAAAGGGCAATGACCTATCAAGATTGAATGGTGATTTGCAAATCCTAAATGTAATACATCATTAAAAAAATGGAGCTACACGCTGAACTGATGGTATGTCAGCTGGAATCATCCAACATCCACAAACATTCATTTTAGATAGCCTACAAGTGTACTAGTACTAGCCTACTAGTACAAGTGTACTAGCCTACTAGTACACTTGTAAGGTGAAGAATTTGACTCAGAGCTGTTATGAATTACATTTACTGAAGAGGCCCAGTAAAAGACGAACTTTTGCACTTAAAGCAATTACATACAAATATAGCTGAGGTATACTGCATAAATTGGTATAAATTTACTAAATTAGAAATAAAAATGCATCCAAGCCTATACAATCCATGCCTCTTCCCCTACAAATCATGCAAATACCTGTTGTGGAGTGAAAAAATTGTTTTCAGACGAGGCTTTTTTGTATCTGTTTTTTTCATGCCATTAGCTTTACTTTGAATTCTTCCACCTGCTGTACTTAGATAGTATGCAGAGGATTTTTAGTAGCTACAACACGCCAAAATGACCATAAGCCACCAATATCAATGCAGTAATATAGTATAGACATAGTAAGACAGTATAGCTGTTAGTTCAAAGTATCAGCTAAATCAAAGCCAACTTGACTAGTATTGTGTCAGAATATTTGTAAGCAATTCAGCTTAAAAAGTCATGCCGCAAATAATTAGGGGGAGTCAGACGGGGCTTTAAAGGGTATGAGACTGCCCTCATATATACCATGAGACTATGGTATATAAACCTTCTATAAAAAAATTGTTTCCTTCTCACATTTGCCACCTGCTGCATCCTGCACCCTGCTTCCCCCAGAAAAAACACTATAGTTTTGTCTTGAGATGTGAAGAGTGCTGGAATCTCTTCAGAGCATTTATAGTCCTTATGCAGCACAGTGCACAGCTAAAAGGGGGTACCTTATGCACCAATTACATGATATTTGTCTGCCAAGTAGAGAGGAGCTGAGACTGTGGTGATGGGTTTCATGTGAGGTACTTTAAACTGTTGCCTCCTGGGGGGAGACAACTTGTGCTTCACAGATGCTGAACTAGAAAGGGTTTCTACCTCCTTTTTTTTTAATATCATTTTTGTCCAGTTCAATGTGGAAAAGAAGATTCCTTGAGCTGAATAAAAGCAGGATTTACCATACACTGAACAGATTAATAGTGCCATAATAGAATTGTAGTGCAATTGCTAAGTTCTTGCAGGTTCAGTTGTCACACCTCTATAATGCTATTCTGCAGTCCTTGAGTCATCTGGACTCTGTAAGACTGTGATAGAAGATGATGTGAAAAATCTTTTCCAGCATTCAAACCTATACATTTAAAGCAGAGGCAAGTTATCTGCATGGACTGAGGGTAGATTTCAGTACTACTTAGCCTCACTTTAAACATCAAGATTTTCTACCGATTTCATAAGAGTAAAGGAAACAGATCGGGAGCCATGCGAGGTCAAAATCTTCCTACACACATCTGCCAAGTAAATATCAGTGTGCTACAAACAGATAATAGTACAGATAATAGTACAGATGTTGGTGAACTAAGATCCTAGCCAGGAATTCAATTTCAATTTTAAATTCTATTTACAACTTAAGGAGATACATTACCAATAATTAGGATATTATATATTCATCAGAATAAATGGCACCAACATAAGCTTCCATGATTAACTCGTGAACTTATCATGAAAGCATCATCTTAAAGCACTAGTTGATAGAGAAATTTAAATAACCTAGTAAGTCTTCCAAATATTTTTTCAAAATTGTTAGTAAGAAACCCGATGTTGAGTGTTCTACTCTTCTCTCTAGATAAAAACAATGCTCCTAGCAACACTGTATATCTGTTTTACACAATCAAGCTTGTTTCAGAAAACCAGTTCTTGTCAGAGGTCTCCAGTCAACTTCTGTTCATTGAGGATCATGCTTGACATCTCAGTAACTCCATCACAGAATCATAGAATAATTTAGGATGGAAGACACCTATGGATGTCATCTAGTCCAGCTTCCTGATCTAATCAGGGCCAAACTTGAAGAAAGATCCAGCTTCAAAGTTAAAAGTGGATTGCTCAGAGCCATGTCCAGTTGAGTTCTGACCATCTCTAAGGATGGAGATTCCTCAACTTCTCCCACCCACCTGTTCCAGTGTTTGATCACTTGTTTACAATTTGTTTCCTGACACCTAATAGGAATTTCTCTTGTTGCAACTGGTGTTCATCATCCCTTGTCTTTTCAATGTGCCCTTCCAAGAATAATCATAATTATATTTTTCTTTCCGCAAACAAAAGAATAACTTTGCTTTGATAGTATTACTTTGATTGAATCTGGTTATTTGTTCAACATGCTCAAATGCACTGAAATTCAAAGATTAACGTACAGAAGCCACCGCCATTTCATAATTATTTCAGTAATATTTTTATTGTTTCATAATGTACCAGACTGAAGAACTAGAAAAGGTAAAGGCTGGCAGCAAAGAGACTTTTTACCTTCTTGAATCTTGGAAACTCTCTCTGTGTCATAACTACAACATGTAGTCTCTACCATATTTTTTTTTATATATATATAATGTTTTTAATTAATTTTTAATGTTTTTAATTATTTTTATTGACACAAAGAATTAAAAACTTTAAAAACAAAGAATGTTTTTAATTCATGTTTTTAATTAATTCCCAAATTTTTGAATTTACTTAATTCCCAAAAATTATTCTACAATATTTATAATTCTTAAGTATGTGCAAGAATCAGTTGTGCTTGAAAAAAGTGAAAGATCAAAGTAACTGAAAGTGCAAGAAGAATTGATCTTATCACCAGAAACAGAGGCCCTTCCCAAGTCTTCCGCCTCTCTATAGGAGTAGGAAACCAGCACTACTGAAATAAATATTTGCAAAAATAAGACTAATGGTCCCCACAGATGCTATCAGAAGTGACTTGAGTTTAGCTGACCTTGCCCATGCCTGGAGGATAAATTAGGTGAGTTTGCAGGATCCCCTCCAGCCTGGGACTCTCATATCCATTATAAGAGCTCAATGCATTGCTTAACTTACTACATTCTTTGTTCCCCAAAGTGACATAAGGAACTGATAACAGGCATTGCTAGAAGTATTCCTGCCTCCTTTTGAGACTGCATAACAGCATCCATGAGCTTACAGCCAGGCTTTTAAGCAGCAACCACAATTCATCTTGTGAAAGCTACATCAGACAAGAGTTAACATATTCTAGAGCTATGCATACTATGAGCGCAGATCATTCCAGCTGCAATAAATTCAGTAAAATTTAATCTATTTCTTAGATATTTAAAAAAAAAAATTGAAGTGATAAAAGTTTTTAACAATTGAATCTGTACATTTTATACATGCTGAGGAGACAAACAGACCACTGATGTAAAATCACTTGAGTTGTCTCTGGTATTAACATGGGGTAAATGTGAAATTATTGAAACTTACAACAAATGTGAATTACTTAGGAGAACAAGTTTTTTGGCCTGTCTCATTGTAGAAACACAGCAAATGAAGATTTTAGGAGACAGGTTAGTTGAAGGTAAAACATGAATGCTGAATGAAAACAGCTTGTCAGCTTTTGTGAGACTGAAAAAATAGTTTACAGAACTTTCTGCACAAAACAATAAAACAAAATATATTTTAGTAAAGAGAAACCTTACGGTATAATAGCCATCATTTCTACTGTGGGAAAATCAACTGACTGATTAATAATTTATTGTATGGCCAAGCAGAATTTTAAATTTGTTTACCTAGTCATCCTTTGAGGCCTTAATACTACATCTTTGCATTCATCTGTTTGTTTCTACTTGTTTCAGTGAGATATTTTGGGAGCCAGTGACAACAGTCCCTTTCTCAGTCCCTTTCTCTGTTTTGCCATCTGCTGACACCTTATATTCTCAATTGTGTAAGGCTCTTGTGAGCCTCCTCAAGACAGCTTTGTAAGCAAACAAATTACACTGAGCTCTGTGCTTTTATCAGGTATGCAATGTGACAGTTTAGAGGATAAAACCCCAAAAGGGAAAACAGCCTGTAGAGTTTTGCAATATTGTAAAATGACAGGAAAAACTATAATCAGGTTAAAAACAGACTAAAATATTACCCACAGCATTGTGTAGGAAAACTTCACAAGCCTTAGTAGTATGACATTTTAAGATAGTTCTGTATAGTAAGTTATAACAGATACACCTTCACATTTGAGGATAAAAACAAAATTGCAAAGCTCAAATGTAATTTGTATTAACTTGGTCAAAAGACTAGCTGGAGACGTAATTCACATGTAG
>NW_008824540.1:1001594-1023455 GCF_000699105.1 Pygoscelis adeliae
TTCCCATCTAGGAAATCCCATTTAGGTAAAAACCTAGAATTTATTTTTACTTATGCCTAATTTAAGAAAAGCAATATAGTGTTATGATTAATATAGCACCACAATGAACAGTTCAAATAAAGCAAAAAATTAAAGAATATTGTAGCTACCGCATACTCACAATATTTTTGCACACTTATGATACTATACTGTAGTTGAATAGAAAATAGACATGAGGAATTTTATCTCAGTTTTGATGGAAAACATGGAATTCTATGTCAGTTTTCTCGAGGACATTGTCATTCGCTAGATACTGAGGCTCACAAAACTTTTGAGGACTCCTTGGTGTTTGAGAAAAGCCGTGGCATTTTACATCAAACAAAAGATGAAAACCCAAAGCCTTCAGATCTCAGGATTAGTAATCAGTGCAACATGAGTGGGAACAGTCTGGCTGGAAGGAGGATCAATCAATCGTCGGTGTGGGGCTAGGCTCAATCCAGCTCAGGTAAGCGCAGCCAACATGCAACTGCTGTAACATACAAGCCAAATGCTGTGGCCAGCAAGCAACAACCCCCTGCTAGAAAATATGTTCAGAATTCTGTGTACAACTATTAAGACTACACATGCAAAAGCATTTATATACCATTGCTCAAACTGCATGTGTCCACAGCATTGTAAACCTAAATTAGCTTAGACTTCTGTTTTAGCCATTTTTTGGAAGTGGTAACTTGTATGATACTACTGAAAGAGACAGTAGTTTAAGAATATGAGATTTCTTTCCAGTTGAAACAAATTTCAGTGCAATAAAGTTGAAAATATTAAATACATCATATGGAATTTGATCTTTTGCACTTTGTCCAGCTAAATAGGAAATGAGAAGTGGCTAGAATCACTCTTTTTTCTGCATCCTAGGAAATGGGTAGTCACAGACATTGTGTAGCTCCAGTGGTGCTATGTGACCCACGTGCAAATATGCAAAGAGCACCTGAAGAATGTTTGCTTTAAAAAAATACTAGCCTTCATTGTTGGAGAAATTTAGAATATACATAGACTCGAGACTCCATGACAATAATTTTATAAAATAATATACTCATTAGAAGCTGACATAGGAAATTATGGATCTAACAGTAAGTTACTTTTACCAAGGTGTGTTACACTATGACTGTGTTCTGGTGAGTAAACTAAATATGCCTGAGACCATCCTCCGGTGCTGAGGCCAGCTGCCACTGAACAGCCTGCATCCGTAATACCAAACTCTCTTATCCTTCAAAACAGGCTCACACACAAACTGCCAGTTGGGAATGACTCCTGGAAATGATCACTCTAGCTCGCAGACTGCACACAGGAATAACCTGAGGGAGTACCACTTGGCACAGGCCAGAAGCACAAAAGGTATTGTTCTAACGGTTTGGCAATACAGGACATTCCTGGGCACTATTTAATTTACCAGTACAGATACAGCCTACAGACCCTCTATTTTCAGTCTCTAAAGTATAAATAGTACAAAAAATTACAATAATAAAAGACTGAATCAAATAAAAACTTTGCAAATTAGGTGAGCTACTTTTGATTATTTTGCATAAGTATGTTCAAAGCTTACTATAATTCTTAGGGTATATGCAAAGAGTAACATCAGCTCAACATTAAAACCTACCCCACTGGATTTTACGAGTACTATTTCAAAGGAAGCCAAAAGAATTTGATGTCAAGTTTCCATGGGAACCTTTAAAATTTCCAGTAAAGGTATCTTAAGGCAATGCTCCACATTTCAAACATTCACTTCTATTAATGCTATTTTACCTGGATTGTCTGTATATGAACATTTGTTTGCATTCCCAGACTCTCACATAGTTAAACCATAGTTGCCAGACTATTAAACCCAATATACTGTCTTAAACAGGGACTGTTCTCAAACTTCCACAGGCTTTAAAATGACACAGAAAACATCATCATAAGCAGATATGGTATAACTCTCTTAGAAGGGTCTTATGCCAGTCATAAGACCCACTGGCAAAAAAAGTGTTTTCTGATGTTCAGAGGGAATCTCCTGTATTTCGCTTTCTGTCCATTGCCTTTGGTCCTGTCAATGGACACCACTGCAAAGAGCCTGACTCCATCTTCTTTATACCCTCCCTTCAGGTATTTATATACATTAATAAGATCCCCTCTGAGCCTTGCCTTCTCCAGGCTAAACAGTCCCAGCTCTCTCAGCCTTTCCTCATATGTGAGATGCTCCAGTCCCTTCAATTATCTTTGTGGCCCTTCTTTGGACCCTATCCAGTATGCCCATGTCTTTCCTGTACTGAGGAGCCCAGACCTGGACACAGCACTCCAGGTGTGGCCTCACCAGTGCTGAGTAGAGGGGAAGGATCACCTCCTTCGACCTGCTGGCAATACTTTGCCTAATGCAGCCCAGGATACCATTAGCCTTCTTTGTGGCAAGGGCACATTGGTGGCTCACGTTCAACTTTGTGTGCATCAGGACCCCCAGGTCCTTTTCTGCAAAGCTGCTTTGCTGCCAGTCAGCCCTCAGCATGTACTGGTGCATGGGGTTGTTCCTCCCCAGGTACAGGCCTTTGCACTTCCCCTTGTTGAACTTCATGATGTTCCTGTCAGCCCATTTCTCCAGCATGTCCAGGTCCCTCTGGATGGCAGCCCAACCCTCGGGTGTGTCAGCCACTCCTCCCGGCATTGTGTCATCAGCAAACTTGCTGAGGGTACACTCTGCCCCATCATCCATATCATTAATGAAGATGTTAAACAGGACTGGACCCAGTATTGACTCCCTGGGGTACACCACTAATTACTGGCCTCCAACTAGACTTTGCGCCACTGACCACCACCCTCTGGGCCTGGCCATTCAGCCAGTTTCCAATCCACCTCACTCTCTGCTCATCCATCCTGTACATCAATAGCCTGTCTCTGAGGATCTTATGGGAGACAGTATTAAAGGCCTTAGTGAAGTCCAGGTAGACAATACCCACTGCTTTCCCGTTGTCTATCAAGCCAGTCATTTCATCATAGAAATTGATCAGGTGATTCAACATTACAGTGCAACTAGAACTTAAGACAGACACCTTAGGGTGCCCACAGGAGAAAAATACATTAATATACATTCCAGGGCTCCTCAACCTAATGAGAAATATAGAAGAAAATTTAAAAGAATATTAAAATCCTCCTTTTTTTAGTAGCACCTTGGTTTACTGGAATGCTTCCTCTCATTTCCTACTATACTTGCAACTCTGCAAGTTTATTTGTCTCACTCCAAGTTTCCTTTTTTAATACAAATAAGTCAAACATTTCAGACCTGTGGGAATGCATTTAAGGGAGAATGCCTTTACTTTCTGCTGCCTTTCAACCACATTAAAACATTAGTGACTCACTGGAAAGCTCAGATGTTCCCACACTTGTCAGCAGGGATTGAAGGGTGAAACTGAAAGACAGGTGTATACAGGTAGAGTTTTGTGATGAATGAAAACCAGCCCAAAATTAAGAAAATCATAATCTTTTGAAAAATGATTTCTTCTAGGAGCTTTTTTTTTTCCCCTCAGCTTTATTTAAAGAAATATGTTTACTGATAAGTTTCAGACTTGTGCTGGCAGAATTTTTTCCAGTGATTGTGGCTCTTCATGTGGCCTGGATCTGGGCTCTGAAGAGACATCCTGGTTTCCTTGCAGAGTGGGAAAAGAGATTGCCCAGCTCCCAGGACAACAGGCATTGGATGTGATTGGTGATAGCAGTGGAGGAAATAGATCTGTGCGGGAGAACAAGGAAGATAAAGGAACTATGTATCTTTTGGGGAAAAGAAATAGGTTCTTGAACAATACTGGGAACGGACGTAAACAGATTTGGGGGATTTATAAGAACAACAAAGCAGAAGGAAAAAGATAGGGGAGAAGACGACCTCAAGAACTGGCAAGGGAAATTTGGTCTAGGTCCAAATGGATGGTAAGCACAGAACAGAAGCAGGTAAGTATAACAGAGTCAAGCTAGGAGACAGTAGAATGCTTTGGCTGACAGGGACAAAGGGGCATCATTAAGTGGGAACAGGATTTTCTGCATACAGGGACTGGAAAGACCAGCCTAAGCAGAAAACAGTCTTTGCAAGATGAGGACGATGGAATGGTTGTGAAGAAACTAGCATGGGAAGGAGACGGGCAGGCAGAAAGCTCCAGGTCTATCAAAAATTAGAGTTCAGCTTGTAGTGAATGCTATCAGCAAATATTTCATACTCTCTGGCAAAGCAGGTATCATCCACTCATGGATGCCATCCTCTCTCATACAAGGTGCTGTCAGCTAGAGCTGGCAGTTTCTTTATGGTCTGGGCCGCTTGCCTCAAAAAGCCTTGTTAACATATACAATACTGTATTAAAAACATTGCTGATTTCATTTTGTGTGTGCAATTCAGACTAATGACATGTTTGCACACATCTTCCAGAGGACTACCACTTTCTTTTGTTCCCAAAAGGGACACTGCTCATTAAATGAGCAGCTGTTAAATAGTTTATTCTGTTATTCAATGTCATTCCTAAGTCTTATTTACTATGCACTCTTTGATTCCACTTAGAAGGAAGACCTACTGAATTGTTAATTTCCCTGGGGCTTTTCACTCCCCATCATTATAGCATTTGAGGGCTTTATCCATTAATATATCTTTACAACACATTCTAAGCGAGGGAGCACTCTAATGTCATTTTGAAGATAGGATTCTAAGGGCTTCTAATAATTTGGGGTGCCCATTTTGGGAGAGATTGCTATTTATATATCATACATTCCAAGCACAGTTTGAACAGATTTTTATCTTGCAACTTTGAGCATTCAGCCTTTGGCAATTAAGTCTTTAGAATCTAAAATTGGTCACCCCAAAATGAATGGACAGCCTCCAAAATGTTTAGGTAGGTTTCCCAGTATCACCAATTCTGATGTAGGCACTGGCAGGATATAAGTTTGCTCTCCATTGTGACTTTCCGCGTTGTGGGCTATGAAATTGTCTGTTGTCTTCATGAGTCCTTCCTTGCACTCACAGGAATACAGGCCAAAGTCCGGGAAGTGATCCTCTGGCTAATAGGAGTCTTCTGTTGTTGCAACCATAGAATTCTGTTCATAAATCTATTCAATACGTAATTTCTAACTCTTGCAGAAAGTGGAGTGGGATTTCAAAATCTTTAAATCATTGAAGAGCAAGTTCATCCTTTACTTTAAAGAGGCAAGATTCCTACAGAAAAAGTGCATGCAGTCACAGAAGTGAACACTATTGTACTATACATTCACTGGCAATCTGAATTCTGCCGTTCCTTAACCGAAGTGTTTGATTTTACTGTAATACTCATATGTACATTGTGTAGCTGCAGTACATTCAGCTGTGTCCTTGTCAGATTTTTTTTTACCTTGCTGATCTCATTTTTAAGATGAGGAGTTCCTACTTTTACAGAAGGCCCATTATCATAGCTTGCATGAAGCAGTGAGAACTCCCAGGATATTTATTTAAACTGTTCTGAACTCTTTTCCAGGTTCGCTTAAGAGTTTACGACTGGTTCTAAGGCTCTTCAATGAACCTAGGGCAAGTAAGTTCCCCAGGAACTGATTCCTTTTGTATAACAGGGAAGCAATTTTGAGTTTAAGCTTAAGTTTTGTAACATTTAGTCTACAAAAGAGATAATTTCCAGCTGCTGTTTTAAATTCTCCAAAACATTCAGGTACCCAAGAGATCCAGAAGTCAATGCACAAGTGAACTCAAGAGGAGTTGACAAACCACAGGGTGAAATTCTTTTATCGTCAGGAATCCAATAAATGATAGAATACCAGGAATTGCTGTTAAATATCCATGGTATGAGAAAGAAATAAACAAAACCACTAGTTTAAACACTAAATTAAAATAAAACTAGTAGATTTCAACTAGGCACATAAATCCTTATTTGGGTGCCTATTCCCACAATGACCAAAGCTGGAAGCATATGATTTCTGGAAACAGGAGAAAGGCTTTGGCTCTACCTGCAGGTCTGCGCCTACAGAATAGGTTTGGTATCCTGGTAGCAGATGAGGGGTTGGGAGCTCTGTCAAATGAAGCATCAAAGCTGCCTGAGCCTGAGCCATGAAGAAGCATCAAGAGGAAGCAGTGAGTATTAGTAGCGGGTAACTCCCTGCTGTGGTGAACAGAGGTCCCCATCTGCCAGCTTGACCTGTTGTCTAAGGAGGTTTGCCTCTTATTGAGGGCTCAGCATGTTCTGGCATGCCATGGAAAAATTACCAAGGCTTATCCAAGCCCTTAGACTATAACACTGCTAGTCTTGTCTCCACATGGGCACCAACAATACTGCCAGAGGAGACCTGGAACATATCATAGAATCATTAAGGTTGGAAGAGACCTCTAAGATCATCGAGTCCAACCTTCAACCCAACACCACCATGCCCACTAAACCATGTCCCTAAGCGCCTCATCTACACGTCTTTTAAATACGGTTACCTGGGAAGACAAACGCCATCACGCCAAACATCCCCCCCTTCCTTCTTCTTCCCCCAGCTTTATATACTGAGCATGACATCACATGGTATGGAATGTCCCTTTGGCCAGTTTGGGTCAGCTGTCCTGGCTGTGTCCCCTCCCAGCTTCTTGTGCACCTGCAGCCTTCTCAGTTGGTAGAGCATGGGAAGCTGAAAAGTCCTTGACTAATCTAAATACTACCTAGCAACAACTAAAACATCAGTGTGTTATCAACATTGTTCTCACCCTAAATCCAAAACACAGCACTGTACCAGCTACCAGGAAGGAAATTAACTCTATCCCTGCTGAAACCAGGACACACATCCAATCTAAACCTCCCCTGGTGCAACTTGAGGCCATTTCCTCTCATCCTATCACTAGTTACTTGGGAGAAGAGACCGACACCCACCTCGCTACAACCTCCTTTCAGGTAGTTGTAGAGAGCGATGAGGTCTCCCCTGAGCCTCCTCTTCTCCAGGCTAAACAACCCCAGCTCCCTCAGCCGCTCCTCATAAGACTGATTGTAATCAATCAAGATTGATTACATAGCCCTGGGCAGAGCATCAAGGACAAGGAAGCCCAGGTGATGCTCTCATTGATCCTGCTGTTAAGGAGGGAGGGTTTAAGGAGAAATAGATGGATTCTGTGGGTCAACAACTGACTGCACAGCTGGTATTGACAACAGGGATTTAGTTTTTATGACCACAGGACCCCATCTGAGGATTGCAGACTGCTTGGAAAAGACAGGATCCACCTGATGAAGTGAGGCAGAAGCATCTTTGCCAACATACCGGCCAACCTGGTGAGGAGAGCTTTAAACTAGGAGGAGGGAGATGATGATCCATAGTCAAGTGAGGAACTGGTGGACTGAGTTGGTTAAAAAAGTATGCAGGGCAATGTGAACAAGACAGACCTTGTAATTACCAAAACAGGGCTGAAGGGAGCCCACTTCACACATATGCACATAAATAAGGAAGCACCTATGGGACAGCACTATGCAGAAAGCTTTTATCTTTCCCAGGAAATCGGTATGACCGAGAGCTTCTCTGAAGTGCCTACACAATAATGCATGCAGCATGGGAAAGAAACAAAAAAGTATTAAAGGTCTGTGTGCAACTGCAAGGTTACCATCTCATTGGGAAATATAGTGAGATAGCTTACATGACTGGAATGTTGCAATGGAATGGATACCAGCTCTTTAGGAAGGACAGGCTGGGAAAGCGAGGAGAGTTGCCATTTATGTAAGAGAGCAGCACAAAAAAAAAAGCCAGCAGAGGGCTTGTTAATCAGGATTAGAAGGCAGACTAATATGTGGGTGATGTTGTGGTGTGGATCTTCCACAGTCTGCCTGATCAGGAAGTAGTAGTAGATGAGGCCTTCTTCAGACAACAGGAAGAATCCTCATCTTCACAGGTCCTGGTCATAGAATCACAGAATCATAGAATGGTTTGGGTTGGAAGGGACCTTAAAGATCCCAAGTAGTTCCAAGCCCCCTGCCGTGAGCAGGGACACCTTCCCACTAGATCAGGTTGCTCAAAGCCCCATCCAACCTGGCCTTGAACACTTCCAGGGAGGGGACATCCACAACTTTTCTGGGCAACCTCTTCCAGTGTCTCACCACTCTCACAGTAAAGAATTTCTTCCTTATATCTAATCTAAATCTACCCTCTTTCAGTTTTAAACCGTTACCCCCTGTCCTGTCGCTACACTCCCTGATAAAGAGTCCCTCCCCATCCTTCCTGTAGGCCTCCTTTAAGTACTGGAAGGCTGCTGTAAGGTCTCCCTGGAGCCTTCTCTTCTCTAGACTCAACAACCCCAACTCTCTCAGCCTGTCCTCATAGGGGAGGTGCTCCAACCCCCGATCATGTCCATGGCCCTCCTCTGGACCCGCTCGAGCAGGTCCATGTCTTTCTTACGCTGGGGGCCCCAGAGCTGAACACAGTACTCCAGGTGGGGTCTCACCAGAGCAGAGCAGAGGGGGAGAATCACCTCCCTTGACCTGCTGGCTACACTTTTTTCCATGCAGCCCAGGATGTGATTGGCTTTCTGGGCTGCAGGCATACATTTCTGGCTCATGTCCAGCTTTTCATCCACCAATGTGGATCTACCAAGTCCTTCTTTGCAGGGCAGCTCTCAATCCATTCATCACCCAATCTGTACTGATACTGGTGACTGACCTTACCCAGGTTCTGGACCTTGCACTTGGCCTTGTTGAACCTCATGAGGTTCACATGGGCCCACCTCTCAAGCCTGTCAAGATCCCTCCGGATGGCATCCCTTTCCTCTAGAGTATAAACCACACCACTCAGCTTGGTGTCATCTGCAAACTTGTTGAGGGTGCACTCAATCCCACTGTCCATGTCCCCAACAAAGATGTTAAATAAAACTGATCCCAATACAGACCCCTGCAGGACACCACTCATCACTGGTCTCCTCCCAGACATTGAGCCGTTGACCACAACTCTTTGAGTGTGACCATCCAGCCAATTCCTAATCCATCAAGTGGTCTACCCTTCAAATCCATGTCTCTCCATTTTAGAGACAAGGATGTTGTGTGGGACAAGTATCAAATGCTTTGCACAAGTCCAGGTAGATGATGTCAGTCACTCTTCTCTTAACCACCAATGCTGTAACCCTGTCGTAGAAGGCCACCAAATTTGTCAGGCATGATTTGCCCTTGGTGAAGCCATGTTGGCTGTCACCCATCACCTCTCTGCTTTCTATGTGCCTTAGCATAGTGTCTAGGAGGATCTGCTCCTTGATCTTCCCAGGCACAGAGGTGAAACTGACCAGTCTGTAGTTCCCTGGGTCTTCCTTTTTTCCCTTTTTTAAAAATGGGCATTATGTTTCCCCTTTTCCAGTCACTGGGAACTTCACCAGTCTGCCATGACATTTCAAATATGATGGAGAGTGGCTTAGTAACTTCATCTGCCAGTTCCCTCAGGACCCTCAGATGCATCTCATCAGGTCCCATGGACTTGTGCACCTTCAGGTGCCTTAGGTGGTCTCAAACCTGATCTTCTCCTACAGTGGGCAGTACTTAATTCTCCCAGTCCCTGCCTTTGGATTCTGGGAATTAGGCAGTGTGGCTACAGCACTTGCTGGTGAAGACCGAGCCAAAAAAGTTGTTGAGTACCTCAGCCTTCTCCATGTCGGTTGTAGCCAGGTCTTCCGTTTCACTCATCAGGAGAGGTACAGTTTCTTTCATCTTCCTTTGTTGTCCTATGTACCTGAAGAAACCCTTCTTGTTATTTTTTATGTCCCTAGCCAAGTTCAGCTCCAGCATTGTCCTTATGGGGGATTTTAACCACCCCAAAGTCTGCTGGAGGGACAACCCAGAATGGCACAAGCAATCCAGAAAGTTTCTGGGTGCACTGGTGACAACTTCCTGACACAGGTGATTGAGGACCTGACAAGAGTAGGTACTCTTTGGACCTCATACTTACAAATTAGGAAGAACTGGTCAGGGACAGGAAGGTCAGGGATGGGAAGGTCAGGGACACCTTTGGAGGAAAAGATGATATTCCAGTTCTAAAGTAAGTCTTCAATTTTGGCATTTTATCCCCTCCCAGATTGAACTTACTGAATGGAAATTTTGGGGAATGAAGAAACACTGATTTCAAAGAAAACCTTCAACTCCACCAGTTCAAAGAATGAGACTACAGAAATATTTTGTACTAGAGCTTATAAGCATTTTACCAGTTGTTTTCCTGAAAAGCAGAAATGTCTTAATACTTTGGAAAGGGCCTGCAAATTTAGGACAGCATTAATTCTAACATTACTTTTAGTCTTAGGCTAAAGAATTCATACCTTCACTGTGGAATTTTTGAATGCCATTAAATTATGCCACATTTGTGAACAAGATTTACTTTTATATCAGAGCATGGTAGGTCCCTATCCACATCCTAATGGGGAAAAAATAGCCATCTTCCATTGACCTCATTAGGGCTGGATCTGACTTTATGGGAAAAAAAATGGAACAGTGAAGACCGCAGTTACTTTCCAGTTGCAGTTAAGAACTGTTTGTGTCTTGTGAGCTTTCATTTCTAGCCTTAGTACCACCTTGCTAGACATTTACATGTTTTGCATTATATAATTTCTATAACAGAGCAAAGCATTCATGAAGTTAGGGATCTGCAACAGCCCTATTGCTTGATTTGTCAGCTCATTCTTTCCAATGCTGAATAATGCCAGCTTTAGCAATTATTGATTCCCCATCCTTCTCCCTCTTCCCCCCGCCCCTGTCCTGTTTGACTCTGTTTCATTTATTTCAATTTTTAAAACAAAAAATAGCTTTTTAAGACAAATCTCTGTTCAAATGTCATCTTTAATTGATTGGCAGGATTACATGCTGTAGGAAACCCTGAATTATTAAACAGTCACTTAGCAGCTTTAAATGAAGAGTGATCAAATTACATGACTGCCTCCACACACAGGCTGTTTCTTAAATGTGAAATCAAACTCTCATTAAGGTATTCTTCACACATTTCCTTTTCAAAAGCAAAATACCTTAGTTTTATCTATTGTTTTATCTATTAAATTGTTTACCTTTTGGAGTCAGAATTTAATCCTCTCTGGTTAGACTAGGAAAATTCATAACGTACTCAGTGCTACCAGATGTGGTTAAGTTTAAGAGTGAACGTAAACTCAATATTTTCCCCAAAATGTGCAGGTTTATTTGGTAGTCACTCCAGCATAAAAGCCAAGAGTATCACAGGGAGACAAGACAAAATGAATATTTTTTGTTGTTGTTTAAGGAAGTTGGGGTGGGGAGGGATTGGCATTTAAGAATTTTTAGAATAAGATTAATATTAGGAATCTTATACTGAGATTTCAAAACCTAGATAGTTAACTATACGAAACAAATGCATATGTTCTATACAGAGTCAGTCAACTGAAACTTCTTAGCCTTTCTCTTCTGTGAAAGAAAAGGAAGAAATGAATAACAAAAAGGAGAGAGGCAATGTCTTGTCAGATGCAGAAATAATTTCCCTCCCCACAATTTGATAGTAATTGTACAACAGAAGGAAGATGAAGCTCAATTCATACAGGTTCCCTTTATAATTGGACAGGTCTTCAAGGCATATCTACTCATGCAAATGTGGATATACATGTATAACTACACAAACTGGTAAAGATATGCAAAGGCCATTGTAAAAATTATTCAAAGCCCTTACTTCACAGGTGAAAACTGAAGTAATGTGTTAGGTTACGTAATAAAAGCTCATCTGCACACTCACAGAGACAATGGCAGGAGGGGAGTCCAAATAATACACTAAGTTCATCACAGAAGAGCCATCAGCCCATCAAAGACACATCTCCACAAGCCCATAGGAGCACAAAGGTACACAAAAGCAGGTGAGAACCCAAACCAAGGATGCCTGAGGAACAAACACCCTGTTCTGGACCCCTCCCAGGGCTGTCTCAGCAGAGCCTATGGGGGTCAGCTGTGGGACCAGGGGAGTCCCCGCCAAGTCTAGGTGGGTTTGTATGTGTGTGTGCACAACCGTCTGTACCAGCAAGTTGAGTGGGGCTTTGTATGCCCAGGTGCCAGCACAGCTGGGGAGACTGGGATCCAGGAGCCAGTAACTGGACAGACTGAGTAGCCCGGCTACTGGAGGGATCTACCTTGTACATATTTTTTTTTTTTTTTTTACCAGCTGACTTCCATCCTGTCCAGCCAGAGAGGGGAGTAGGATGAGACTGTTGGTGCTATCTGTGTTCATGTGAGCGCTCTGAGTGTCTGTCTGTGATCTGTGTGGCTGGCCATGGATATATGTGGTGTAATACATGTGCTCTGAGTATGCATGCCTACTGGGAATATATCTTCAGCCTTGCTACTGGTTGGACCTGGGGACATGGAGCTGCAGCAGCCTCACCTCTCTCATGTTGTTGGATCCAGCGTGACATATTTTCATCTAAGAACATGGGCCGTGTAATTGGTCTAAGTTTGTCACAAACAGGGTATTGAAATCTACTGATAAAAAGCCCATTGTAAGAGGGAAGTTATATGAGCTATTATATTTTTTAAAAAATTGATTGCGCTCCTTGAAAAACATAAAATTAAGCTTTTTTTAAAAAAAGTCAAAACTTTAATGCTAAAACAGAATCTATAAAAAGCAACTGTAGCTCAAATTAAAAAATACCCTGTCCCTAGTAGTGGGTTTTTTCTGCTTATGTATTAATCCTTTGCAGATGAATTATGCATATATTCTATATTTAATATTAGCACTTACTAAGGAAAATTATGATGTTAAACATCTTTTTGAAATTATACGCTGAAGTATCCCTTGGAAAATGCACTGCATCAGCATCAATTAAATTCTTAATACTCTCATCTTCAACAAACCAGACTTTCATGACAGCATCATTTGAAGTCCTATTTTTAAACATAAAACAAATTACAGGATTTTTGGGTTTCCTTGTTTGCACTGCCCAGGGCAGTAAGCAAACACACATAGCCTACAGCCTAGTCATATAAGCCTACCAAATCATGTGAGACTTCCTTGCCTGCTTTAACATAACCTAGCTGGCATTAACAATTTGTACCTATATGGGCAACCAGATCTGTCTACATTCTCATCTGTAACTTAAGCCTCTAAACATCTTTCTTCCAAAGCTAACAGTACTGAGAAAGGCTGAACTATTAACAGATTCTGCCAGTTTCTCTGAATCTTTTCAGAATTTTCTGCCTCACTTTTTGGTAAATCTTATTTTCCATCCCTGAGAATATGAGAATTTTAATCCAGCTGCCTGTCCCCCACCAACAGCAAGATTATTCAGCAACATTATTCAGCTGCAAAGATAAATTAATTTCTACTACTTTTGTGCCTGTAAACTGGAGGTAAGATCAGGAACTCCAAAAAATTATAAGCTTTCACAACATAAGACATGTTACTTGCTGGGGAAAAGCTTAATACAGAGATGTACAGAGTGACCACTGTTGTCATTTACATCTCAATGAAAGTCAAAGGAGTTGGATAACCTGCTTTGTTTTCATACTTTCCTATCTTACATTTTTAGGCTGGGAGTTTAAAAGATTTTAAGAGAGTGATTTGCCTATGGGCAAAAGAAGTCAAAGAGTAGAGCAAATAATTTGGCTAAATCCTGCATAAGAATTTCTTCCTATGGAAACATCCTATCTCACCAGACAACAAAGCTCAAATATAGACATTCAATCTGTTATGGTTCATCTCTCTTGCATCCCCTTGTCACCCTTCACTGTTATGATAGAATCATAGAATGGTTTGGGTTGGAAAGGACCTTTAAAGATCATGTAGTTCCAACCTCCCGGCAGCATGCAGGGACATCTTCCACTAGATCAGGTTGCTCAGAGCCCCATCCAACCTGACCTTGAATGTTTCCAGGGATGGGGCATCCACAACTTCTCTGGGCAATCTCTTCCAGTGTCTCACCACCCTCATTGTAAAAAATTTCTTCCTAATATCTAATCTAAATCTACTCTCAGTTTAAAACTATTGCCCCTTGTCCTGTCACAACAGGCCCTGGTAAAAAGTCCCTCTCCATCTTTCTTATAAGCCCCCTTTAAGTACTGATAGGCTGCAATAAGGTCTCCCCAGAGCTTTCTCTTCTTCAGGCTGAACGACCCCAGCTCTCTCAGCGTTTCTTCATAGGAGAGGGGTTCCAGCCTTCTGATCATTTTCGTGGCTCTCTTCTGGACCCACTCTAACAGGTCCATGTCTTTCTTGTGCTGGGAGCCCCAGAGCTGGATGTAGTACTCCAGGTGGGGTTTCATGAGAGTGTAGAGGGGGAGGATCACCTCCCTCGACCTGCTGGCCACACTTCTTTTGATGTAGCCCAGGATACAACTGGCTTTCCGGGCTGCAAGTGCACATTGCCAGCTGTTGTCTAATTTTTTCGTCTACCAATATCCCCAAGTTCTCTGCAGGGCTGCTCTCAATCCATTCATCCTCTAGTCTGTGATTGCCCCTACCCAGGTTCAGGACCTTGCACTTGGCCTTGTTGAATTTCATGAGGTTCACATGCGCCCACTGCTCAAGCTTGTCCAGGTCCCTCTGGATGGCATCCCGTCCCTCTGGCGTGTTGACCACACCACCCTCATCTGCAAACTTGCTGAGGGTGCACTCGATCCCACTGTCTATGTCATTGATGAAGATATTAAACAGTACTGGTCCCAATACAGACCCCTGATGGACTCATCACTGATCTCCATTTGGACATTAAGCCATTGACTGCAAGTCTTTGGATGTGGCCATCCAGCCAATTCCTCATCCATCGAATAGTCCATCAAACCCATATCTCTCCAATTTAGCGACAAGGATGTTTTGTGAGACAGTGTCAGCCTTACAGAAGTCAAGATAGATGACATTCGTTGCTCTTCCATTATCCACCAATGCAGTCACTCCATCATATTGAGTTATCACAATTATTTAGGAAGCCGGAACATAACATTTTAGTTGGAAATCCTAGAATTGCTACTGACACCTGACTTTCCCTCCCACAAGTCTAGTGGTTTTTGCTCCGTAACAGAGAAAAAGCGATCCATGTCAGTACAACTTGAAGCAAATTATCAGAAATTCACATACTAAATCTATATGTTAACCCATGCCAGACAATAAAGAACATCATGAGGACAACAAATTAGCCTTATATCAGAGATTAAAATCAAACATTTACAAAAAAAGCAAAAGTTAAGAACATTTCCAAGAGAAAATTCCAAATAGTCCTACTGGAATTTAGCTAAAGCAGAATAATTAGTTTCACTGTTTTGAAAATTAAGAACCTCTACGAACTTTGGTTTCCCTCTTAGTTCAGTAGCACATCAATAGAAATCTATTAAACCGAACCCTTTCCACATTAATGTTATCTTTTGTCTTTTATTTCCAAAAAGGGTTAGGCAAATTATATTTGAATATTACCATGGGTTCAGAAAAGCATTGATTGGAAGAGGTTGCGTAGTCCAGCCTTCCACTCAAAACAGGATAATGACCAACATCATAAGCTAACTGTGGCTTTGCCAGAGTCTTCAAAACTTTCAAGGATGGTGACTCAACAACTCCCTGGGAAACCTGTTCCTGTGCTGCACTGTTCTCCCAGCACTTTTTTCCAACGTCCAGTCTGAACAGTCTCAAGTCATGGTTTTTGGCTGTTGTTCTCTATATTGTCTGGCACTACCACAGAGAGTCTGGCACCATCATCTTTGTAAGTCCCCTTTCACGTAGTTGTAGGCTGCTACGAGGTGGTCCCTTAGCCTCCTCCTCGTCGGTCTGAGCAAGCCCAGTCACCCCACTGCCAGCCTCTCCTCTTAGCTTGTGTGCTCCATGCCCCTAGCCATCTTAAAGCTGTGTACGGGAACTTCACATTATTGCCTGTTGAGCTTCAATTAACCAACTGTTGAAAATATACATAATACAACATCATGAAGTTAATTCTATTTGTACTTTGAGGTGCAAGATATTAATAACATTAGCACACTAATACTAACATATGTTTCAAGACACTAATGTATGTTTCAGGACATGGAAATTAGAATAGTCTACTCAAAGATGAAAGAGGAATGGGAAGTATTTTACCTTTAAGTCTTTGCCCTTTAATTGTTACCTTGGGATGTTCAGCACCATTATTATTTATCCATTCACTTAAACCTTCCTTAATTATTGGCCTAATAAATTCCCATGACTCTAACTCAGAAACTCCATATTCCTTTGTTTAACATGGCATTATTATATCCATGAAAATAATTCCATTCATACATTGCATTACTTGCATGAGTGACTGTATCCCTTGGCCTGATTCTTAAAGCTCATGATCTCAGCAGATCATGGAACTACTGAGGAACAGACATTGATACTCTCTATTTTTCATATGTGAACATATAAATCTGATCTCAACAAACCTCTTGCTCCAGCTGTACAATTATCAGCTGTCTGCAGTTTTATGCTGAAGAAAAGGTTTACTGTCTCTTTTTGCAATCTATTTGTAAATTAAAATAATAAATATGTGCATGATGGGAAGAATGGCTCCATTTTTCTTTATGGACAGAAAAGTATTTCTGTCAAAAGCCCCTGTATTTCAGCTGTCTAGTCCTACCTTGCATTGACCCCATACAGCAAATTTAAATATCAGCTTTTCCCCAGAGAAAACATTCGTCCTTTTAAGCCTGAGGTCTAAACAGACTGTCAAATATTTTCAAATGTTGTTGTCATTTGAAATTCAAAAACTGTATATTAATTCTTTATAGCATAAACTATTTTAAGTTGGCTACAATAGATTCACGTTGGAATTTTTATTCTTCTATATATGTTTATATATTTGAAGTTCAGGCTTTTCTGACCTATCAGGTCAGATAGCCTGATAAGTCAAAGCCACTATTTTGTTTTCTCCAATTATATGTCCCCAATGTATCTGAACACACAGATTTTGTTCCGGTTTTTGTTCATTAGAATAGCTTTTTTCCCTCTAAGAGTTAATTTCCCAAGTTCCTGAGTAGCAAGCTACATATATGTGGTTATCCAACTCCAGTGTATGAAGAATACAGGACAATTCTGGAACCTAATTCCCAGTTATTTGACTTATCAACAGTGAATTCTACTTAGTTCAATGCTTTCATCTCAGATGACTGCATTGTAAGAACTGTTTGCTTTTTTTCCAGAATGTCAAACACACCTTGTTTTTATTCTGTTAATGGGACGCCTGCTTGTATGTTAAGCACAATGAGATAACAATAAATCAAAATTCACGTTTTTTATTAAATATCTTCAGATTATCCCTTCCATCCTGGTATCACTTTACGATTAACATGTTTAAATTCAAAGGGTCCCAAATCAAACTGTGTAAATGGATAATAAAAAAATACTGTATTTTCCTACAAACCTTTCTACCAAGAACTCATTCTCAGTGAGAATAATAATTCACAGTTTAATAACCTACTTTAGCTACTCAGCTGAATGTACAAGATTTACTGCATACATACCAATTTTGTAGCCTCGTGTAGAATAGGATGATATCATCTAACCCAAATCATGTTTCAAATTAAAGTAAGTTTTTTGCACTTTCTTCCATAGCTGGACATGTAATGGTCTAAGTAAAGACACAATTTAGGAAACAATCATGCATTTTTTCATGTGTCATCTCTGTAAAGTCAGAAATTAGTCATCTTTGTAGAATTAGATCCTAAAACTCCAGCAATCATAACAAGCTTGTAAACTGGATTTTTAATGCAATATAATTGGTCAGACTGATTACATTGCCTGCAGTGTTATTTATACAGACAAAAATGAAATTCAGTATTGGGATCCAACATAGCAACAGGTCTAACCATTACTGTTATGAAACTCGTTAGAAGAAACCTAGCATTGACTAATTATGAGATCTTGTAAAAAGTGTATAGCTTCATCTTTATTCTTTTATTTTTCCCCCAGAAAAGCAAACTTTCCTCAAAATCCAGTAAAGAAAGAACATCTACACAGTGACGTACAGAAAACAGCTTTCCTGGAACATCTGATTTCTTCTGTAGGCCAGGCTTTAGGCTATAGTATAACTTTCACAATGCAGCACTTGCCCTTCTATATGAGGAGAGCAGATTGAATCCTGGAATATGTCTCAGGTGAGAAACATGCCAAAAAATGGGCTCCAAGCCTGAGGTACCTGCACAAAACAGTTTACTCACCACATCAAAAACATTAAAAACTTCTCAGGTTTTAGACTGCTATAAGTAGTTTAGGCAACATCCTTCAGTCTTCTTCTCACCACTTTTGTAAAATGAGAAGTAGTTTGACCAGCTTTTTTTGCTATTCAAAGTTGCACCCCAAAATAATTATGCAACAGATGGAGCTACATTTGCCTTCAAGTGCTTTCTGTCACAGGAAAAGACATTTAGTTCAGCACTAGAAGAGGTGTTAGAGGACATCAAGTATTGAGAATGAAGTATTTACTAAAAAGAACTGCAACTGCTCATGAATTTTTTATTGAAGTATTGTAAATACAATTCCATATCCAATTTTTTCATTTTTTAAAATCAATTAAACAAGCAAAAATTTATGTGAACCAGTAACAGAACAAATTCTATGAGAAATTCTTATGTAACTTTGAAAAGGAAAACAGTACTGCGAGGAAGGATTTTTGAAGAGCCAAAAATTTTTCAAGGCTAGTAAATTAACAAAACCCCAAAACATTGAAGTTGTTTGGTTTTCATTCATTCAGTTTTTGGTTTTCATTTGTCAAAAATTTGTCATGTCAAAAGATGGTTAAAAAAGTTTCCTTGGCATTTGCCCATAGCAAAATAATCAAAAGATTTGCTGCAATAAAATAAACGTATTATTTTGACGCTTGGATTTCCTTAACTTTCCTGCATAAGCTTCCTTCAATTACTGGTCATGTATTCACTTGAAGTCCATTTAGATAACCACAAGTAGCAGCTGATTCTGCCTTCAGACTGATACCCCCCAAGAAGTACTTTTCACCTTATTTTCAATGATTTTGTAACAGGTTTTGTAATTCTGTCTAAAGAGTGCTGTAAAGTACTTTAGTTTTAAACTTGGACTCTAGGATATATCATGGTTTGAATTATAGAACTATAAAAGCTTGAGTTACAGCATGGGAAAAAATGCCTGGAAAAACATAGAATAACATAATGTGTAAGTGAATAGCATTTCCTGACTTTTAGCTTGTTGACTCAGAAGACATTTCATTAAGAACTTTACAATGACAAATTATTTTCATGGATATAATAATGTCATATTAAAGTTCTAGATCCTTAAATTTTAGATAGATTCTAAATATCCTTCTTTTACTTATCAATATTAACTATATGGACTGCCTAGGTATTCCTCTGTTCACTATGTATTAGCTGAAGATAATATCCTTGTCTTTTCTATGAAAGCATATAGAACATATTAATATACAGGCAGCTTCTTCCCAAAATAAACTTTTTTAAAACTTTAACCTTGTTTCTGTCAATCAATCAATGCAGATAGTCCATCAGACTTCTTAACAATGGGTTATGCTTTGGCAATATAAAAGTCCAGAGCTATTTTTTGACCAAGCAGTGCAGAACACCATTTCAGAAGCTACCCCAGTTTCATATGAGACTCTGAGAATTTCAGCATTTCCCATCAGAAATACTATCACTAAAGAAGCCTAATAATACTGTATGTAATCCAAAGTGCTTAAATATTGAAAGTGCTCATTCTTCCTCAACAGGCCTAGACTTCACATAATTGCTTGATTTTTTTTTTTTAGTCTCGGGAAGAGGGCAATATATATTTTTTTCAAATTGTTATAGAAAATATTATTTCAAATTTTACCTCCCAACACCTCAAGTGAAAAACTTTTCTGAAAAAATAGCTTGAAATGATAACAAAAATGTTGAACTGATGGGAGATACAATATATATGTGCTCAGATCCGAGATTAAAATTCTTCTGATAGGGAAGTAACTTTTTACTCTTTGTACACCAATTTTCCTTCAAGGATATTCTAAGCTCCTTATGATAGTAATCTACTATTTGTCCTGATCCATCCTGACAAATGAGGCCAAAATAAATGTTTTACATTGCTCCAAATAAAGTGTTTTAAAAGAACATTAAAGATACCACTTCTTTTTCCTCTGGACCTTTATTCACCCCCACACACACACCATAATTAGCCCCAACTACAAAAGATTACATGAACTAACTTATTTTCCCGAACATAATGTTTGGTTTTTGAATTTGCATGTCCTCAAATTTATACAGTGCACCTACAGTAACTGCAGGTAAGCTAAGACATATATACAGACAAGGAGATTCAATTCAAATAACTCCTTGTAATTTTTTCAGGGAACAAACAAAGTAATCTGGAAGCAGCAATGTCTGCCCCCTACAGATAAATCAGACAAACCTCAATTTTTCAAATTTGAAGCTACAAAAATATCTATTGTGAGGTGAGCATGGATATCTGATATACACTGGAGATATCACCACAGGAACAGATATCATTTTTACTATCTGACACCCAGAAAGATATGAGATACTCTTTAAGTGGGCTTATTGGTATCTGCACACACATCTAAAAGGCTGTGGCAACAAGAAATGCTTTAAGATCACTGGAAGCTTGTGTTTGGACAAAGACATTCAGAGAAAATATCAGAGAGGAATAACTAATTTCCTGAAGAAGGATATTTCTTCTGCTATTATTTTTTTATAGATAGATGTGTATAGCTAGATTTTAATGTTACATGAACAAGTGAAAATAGAAAACCTAAGCTGAGAATAAAAATACTTGAAAGACTTTTTACCATTTATCTTTCAGCTAACACAGAATGTGTTTTGTCATGAAACACACTCATTACTCAGAGCAGCTATGCCTTTGCTAGTCCAGGAAAATGTGTACCCTTCAGCATATGGTTATTCCCCAAAAGTCTTTGCTAAAGGAAAAAATAATTCTTTCATTTTTTCCAGATGAGTTTGATAGTGACTTAATGATGTTAATTGACCTCCGGTGTTTCTTTTCATGTGCCAGCTCTGCACCTCATTTGACCTCAGGCTTGCAGAAACTAATTAAATAAGAGCACAGAGGCAAATTTAAAACTCAAAAGAGCCAAGACAGATAACAAAAGAAGACTTTCTCTATTTTTTCTCCTATTTCTTGAAGAAAGGAGTTCTATATTCTTAGTAAAATCCACAGACTTTCCTAGTTAATAAGATCATCTGGGATCAATTACTATGAGGTATAATGGTTCTTTACTTCAGATTTGAGAATGAGATAACTGTATATCTCTGTAGAAAATGAATGCTGGCATTCACCTTAAAATTTTAGGCTTGTATCATTTTCATACATACTTATTTGGAGTGCCTTCTGTGCACTATGTTTCTCCTGAAGGGGACAATTGGGGAGGCAAATCAGATTGTATAAAGAGTAGCACCCTATAAAAAAAGGCATTTTTTTTTCCTACATAAATAGTAGACAGCTGATTTCAAAGAATTATGCCTGCAGTTAGATGTTCTCTATGAAACCCAAACTTCTGCCTAAGGAAGGATGCATTTTCAAAAGTTTGTCTAAACCTGAGTGGCTGGAGGAGATGGTTCCATCTTCCTCCCTGCGTGCTGTCTCTTCCATCCTCCTCCAGCTCTTCAGCTCATACAGCTATGCAGTCAGCCAAGTCAAAGATCTGATGCACTGGAAACAAATAAACAGAAATCCCCAAAACCAGTCAGGTTTAGGTCGAGTATGATTTTGGCTGTCATACAAGCATCGGTCCCAAAATATACAGGAAAGAGAACATTTTCAATAGCAGGAGTCTTAAGGTAATTTAAGTCAATCCAGAAATCAAGTGCTAAGAGGTGAATGAGATGATTTTAATTACCTGTACAGTGCAGAGTTTACAAACAGGCATTCTGTAGTGTTATCCTACTATACTGTGTATGGCACTTTTCACAGGAT
>NW_008824540.1:1023612-1026421 GCF_000699105.1 Pygoscelis adeliae
GCAGAAGAAACCACAAAGTCAATGTGTTACAAAACAAAGTTTACACAGCTGCCTCCACTTCCACAGGAAGTCTCATCCACTCTTGAGGTTTTACTTATATTTTTCTATACACTATTATTCCTGGACCAAGTAATCTCATCACAGGGCATTATATCATACAAGACTGCCTGGTAAGGCATGAAGAGGGCCAAGTGCTGTAGTGAATACCTACCAAGTCCTCCAAGACAATGTGTGTTCAATCTCGTGCCATTGAGCTGGAAAATGCAAAAAAAACCTAGCACAGAGACACAGAAAGGCCATATAGCAGTGTCCTAGTTTCAGCAGGGATAGAGTTAATTTCCTTCCTAATTTCCTGCCGACTGAGGTTAAACCATGACAAGCAGCTACCTTCATTTCCTCATCTTCTGCTTGCAGCTGCTAGAACCACAATTAATTTCCACATCTCTGGTCTACCACTGTAGGCTTTGCACATTTCTGAATGTACCTGAAAGAGTCACTTGCTATGATCCTACCTATCAGAGGATGGATATTACCCTACTGGCTATAAATATTTCTGCATGTTGTACAATTGACTATCCACACAAGTAGGTATCTGAGCCACTGGAAAGGCCTAGGAATTGGTCCTAAATAATTTGCTTGCAATTGAGCAGCACAGGCTGCTTTCACAATATTGTCTCACTTATAATAGAGCTATGTGGAGAAATGTTATCTGTTGGAACACATCCAATTCCCTAGACTGAATGAATTAAAAATAGGCTATCCTACTCCAAAAGTACTTACTACAAATGCAACAGTTTTGGAGTGTCAGGATAGAAATGTTGTCAATCCCAAACAGGCTTTTATTATACAAGTAATGCATTGTGTAATACACATTGCCTATATGTAGTTCTCTGCTTGGAAGGCTGCAATATCTTCCTTAGAGCCAGCAGGTGGAGAAATGCTTCCATTTAAAAAAATACAAGTGAGAAAAGACAAGTTCAGCAGCTATGGAGGTAAAGCAGCTGCACTTTCCAAATCTATTGCTTCCTTATAATCTCGAAATCTACACCAGTCTTAGTTTCCTAGGTAACCCTGTGAAACCGAGACTACTAGTAGAGACTGGATGAAGTAAAAAACAGACGTAATTTCAAGTTTACCTTCCATAAAATAAGTTAAGAAATGTCAGCGTTGATAGGATTCAGAAATTTAGATTTTTTTTTTCCCCACACACACAATGGCTTGTATATGACACTGCCATTTCCACACAATGGCTTGGAATGACTTTGTAAGATACCAGAGTATTGTACAATTTTTTTCAAGAATGCATACACTGGCCTCTCCTGGTTATTATAGTTGGCACATAGTATTTTTATTGATCACTTGTCCTGAATATAAGCATGGACAGTGATACTAGGAAATATCAGCATCACACACTCCCTGTCATGCACTGTACTGAGGAAGCCTGTTCAGAAAAGAGCCAGCAGCTGAGACGTATCAACATTGCTAGAACCCATAACATCAAACTGCCTAACGATGCTGAGATAGCCAGTGGAAACTCCCCTCCCCCATTTCTTTATCTATTGTCCTTCTAGGAAAAGTGCCACAATGTACTGGAATAGAATTGCATTTAAAACGTACATGGAATTCATGTAAAGCAAACCCAGCCACATCCCCTTCCCCAAAATGAAATTTCTTGCCCTCTATAATCACACCATCTGCTCAGTATCCATCTCTACTGAAAGGATGGGGACACAGATTCTGAAGATGCTCTGGATGAAGGGAGGCTATAAACCAAGGACAGAACAGAACTGTGTGCTATGTTTATTTGCAAATTCATATGCATCCACTCTTCCTTTTTGTCATTTACAGAGCATGCATGGGATTGAAATATAGAAAGAAAATATCCATATCCTTCAGAGAATGAGATCTGTGTATTTCAACACAGCACTGCGTGCAAAACTGGATTTGGCCGACAAAGTGGACTGACAGGTTGACAAAGCTGGCGATTATATTTTAGATCTCTAGATAATTAGCAACCTTAAGGGTTCCAGTGTTAACTATAATTACAATTTAAGCAGTCATTCTGCCTAATTTCTATTGTTTCTTTTCAACCTTGGCCCATATTTAGAAATAAAAAAATCAAATAGAAAAAAAAAATCAGTAGTAATATGCCTTAAGTATATCACAAAAGCAGGCAAGTGGACCTTTAAATTTAAACAATGAAATTTTTAAAGAATTAGGGGGTAATAGTGAAAATTATTATTTAAAGAACATCTTTTAAATAGAGAGAACACATTTTTTTCAAAACTTCTTAGTGATAGGCACAGGTACTAGTATGCAGCTATAGCTGTGCCATCTGCTATGCAGGCTTTCAGCTGGAGACCTGCAGTAAAATTTAGGGGAGAAAGCTGATTTTGTACAACTCGGTCTTTGTGTACCAATAAGTTTAACTGAATCCACAAATTAAGCATCTGACTTAATCGCTCAGTGATATAATTTCTGAAGACACAGTTCCTACAAGATGTGTAGTTTTAGCAAAGCGTTTATGCTCAGTTAAGAGACGTTGCACAATCAGTGCTCAGTCATAGTACGTGTTTCAGTACCCCAGGTACTGAAAAAACAACTGTGAAATACCCAAAATACCTAAAAATGTAATCAATGCAATCGCCTTTGGAAAAGCAACCAGATTTCTAGAGATTACAGGAGAGCTTTTCAAGTGGTGCTGCCTTTGAGCCTCACATAAACTTATTTCCATTTCACACTTGATTTAATGTCAGAATTCTCATTAATATTAAGATATTTTTGCATTTTATTTGGGGGGAGTAAAAGA
>NW_008824540.1:1026449-1035738 GCF_000699105.1 Pygoscelis adeliae
TCCCTACAAAGCTTCAGATCAGCTAGGATTAATCAGAGGTCAAACTGTCTGTGACACCTTACATTCCATGGTTTTTCACCATTTTGAGGGTTTTCTGACATGCCCACAGCGAGAGAGACCTGTAACCCTTCCACTGTGTGCTCTGTGGCAGTGCCTAGCAGCAAACGGTGCTGAATGAAGGCTGTATTTGGTACACCTGCTATGCCTCGATAACCTAGGGGACAAACCATTTCACAATTTAGAAGTCCAGATGAAACTTTGAAGCATTTCGTATGGTCAGGTGCAGACAGACAGAAGCATAATTAGCCTGGGCCTTGGACAAACTTGCCCAGCTGGCTGTAATCTAGAAGCCCGAGTTAGCCTGGAGCTACACCTGAATTCATGTGCCCTGTCATGGCCGTGGGCTATACAGCTTGCACCAGCTGTCAGTCAGGTCTGTAGGTTTCCTCGGATGTGGCCCCATGTAGACATGCCTCAGAATGATGAATTAGAGGCATTTATCACATAATTGATAGCTCCTTTCTAGGTAAAATTTTCTCAGCAGTATTGAGGTTTAATTGGTTTAGATATTTTAGACTTTTTTTTTTTCTAAATATAGAGAAAATAAACCTCAGCTGCTCTCTAGTTACCATAGCAACTGTAAGGTATTATGGCATTTATCTGAGACCAAATGCATACATATAGCGTTTTCTATGTATAAAACGAATGTCTGACTCAACTTTTATATATGTTAAGAACATTCATTTTTTCCATTTTGCCTGTCTTACAGGTGACCCTTCAGTGGAAATAAAGGAGCAGAGATGTTAGAATACTGTTAGAATCACAGAATCATTTAGGTTGGAAAAGACCCTTAAGATCATTGAGTCCAACTGTAAAACTAATACTGCCAAGTCCACCACTAAACCATGACCCTAAGCACCACATCTACATGTCTTTTAAATACCTCCAGGGATGGTGACTCCACCACTTCCCTGGGCAGCCTGGTCCAATGCTTGACAACTGTTTCGGTGAAGAAATTTTTCCTCACATCCAATCTAAACCTCCCCTGGCACAACTTGAGGCCATTTCCTCTCATCCTATCGCTTGTTACTTGGGAGAAGAGACCGACACCCACCTCGCTACAACCTCCTTTCAGGTAGTTGTAGAGAGCAATGAGGTCTCCCCTGAGCCTCCTTTTCTCCAGGCTAAACAACCCCAGTTCCCTCAGCTGCTCCTCACATGACTTGTGCTCTAGACCTTTCACCAGCTTCGTTGCCCTTCTCTGGACGCGCTCCAGCACCTCAATGTCTTTCTTGTAGTGAGGGGCCCAAAACTGAACACAGTATTCGAGGTGCGGCCTCACCAGTGCCGAGTACAGTACATCACTTCCCTAGTCCTGGGGTGGTAAGCATAGATGAAGCATTTTGGGTTTTGTGACCAGTTTGTGTAATAGAAGCAAAACTTAAAACTGATGAACTATGGAGTTAGTAACGGGAAAGGAATAAATTACATATAGGGTCAAAAAAATGCAGTTAGTACTACATGAACAAACTAGTAGGACATAAATTAACAGTGAAGTTAACAGGTATACCAAGCCACTCACAACAATTTGTTCTGTAAGCCTAATTCTGAGTAACTTGATTTTTCAGACACAGCTTACCGATGCAATTTTTTTCCCTGCATTCAGTTCATAGTAACATCTCACTTGAAATGCCATGATAGTGAGGCAAAGAGAGCAGGAGCATGTTTAATTTATATAAAAAGCAATCTCAAGTTATGTTTAAGTCAAATTACAGAACTCATGGTTAAGACCGTTTTTGAAATTCACACTGGCTCATGGTATGCAAAGTAGTTTAGTTTTAGTTTAGCTTTGTTTTTCTTGCTTCTAATAGTTATTAAATAATTGTGAGGGGAAAAAAAGCTTTTTTTGAGCTGTCCTCTGTATTTTCTTTCATAAAACTTCTGTTGTGATTAATCCAGCTCTATCTCAAATCAAGCATTTATCAGCTCTAAATTGCAACAGTGCAATTTAACACAACTTAATACAGAACTATACATCAGTTTTGTATCATCGTATTTGTCCTCTTCTGGGTATTCACTTCAAAAGAACAGCAAATCACAAAATCTGTCATCACTAGCTGAACTGGCATAAAGGCTTAGAAGTTTATTTCAGTACCTTAATGAACATCACTGCGCAGTGCTCAAACACACTGTGCGTCTTCAGAAGAGAGGTACCACGTGCAGCTCAAAATGACTGCTGAGAAGACTCCCACACTCTCAGAGGTAAGGATTCCCATACTAGCAGCAATTCCTTCTAGCTCTGGGCTAGGCACTATGCAGGAGGATTTCTATTGCTCAGGAAATATGCACTGACTGCTTTGAAGTAACCTCTGTGTTAATTGTTCTCACACCGTAATTTGGGAACCACTTCTCAGAGGTTGTTAAGTGCTTGCTACAGGATACATCAACATTATTTTGGAGAAAGGTGCAGGCTCCCTTTGCCTGTATTTAACTAAATGTGAATCAGCTCTGAACTGAACCGAAAGCCATGTAGGCAGAACATCATAACTTGGGCTCACTGTTATGGTAACACAGTTACTCTACTAAGTACCTTATAGTACAGGCACAGTGAGCCCACATCTGCCTGCATCAGACATATTGATTGCAGGAAGGAGTAAGCGCCTAAGAGGAATCAGGAATCTAACAATCTTTATTAATCTGGGCTTTAACCTCTAAATATAAGGCTTATAAAAGTGTAATTTTAGGATAAGCAAACCTGTCATATGTTTACATTGAAATTTTATGTGTAAATCCAGAGCAATACTTAACTACTTTGATTCCCATAAAAAACCACCTCTGCTTTGCTTCTAGATATTTTCTACTTCCATTACAATTTTAAGAGAAAATTGGGCAGCTTGAAATAACTGAGATGGGATAAACGTCCTTCTCGTTTTTATGATTCCTACGTGTCTGAGGAACCGTAAAAGTACAGTACTTGCCCTCTGTTCCCCATATCATGAGATTCAGGAAGTTCCAACTGGAACAGTATTTACTGTTTACCAACAAAGCTCAAGAAAGTCTCAACTAAAAATAAGAGCCCAGTATCTGAGGACTTGGTCATTTTTACTCTTAAACTTAAAAAAAAAAAAAAATGGAAAAGCTGATGACATTAGAACATCTTTCTCTACAGAACTAATATCATGCAGCTTCCTTTCATCTCAGAACTCCGTGAAGTAAATAGAATTTAAAACAGTACATCCACACTTAAATAACTTTGATGATTCACTGTAGTTCTATGCAAAAAATAAACAGCTATAAAAACAACTTTATCCAAACAGCAAATAATTCATGACTATAATTCCCTGTTACTTTTAGGCCTCTAAGTATATCGGTC
Organism: Pygoscelis adeliae; assembly: GCF_000699105.1. Classification (NCBI taxonomy): domain Eukaryota; kingdom Metazoa; phylum Chordata; class Aves; order Sphenisciformes; family Spheniscidae; genus Pygoscelis; species Pygoscelis adeliae. The sequence continues at coordinate 1,029,823 of NW_008824540.1, forward strand.
TCTTAAATTATCAGAGGCTGACCTGCTTATCTAGTTTATTCGTCTGAATAAGCTTTCTCATACCTTACTGGGGAGGAGATCCATTCTGTGACAGGACTTATTACTTATGCCCAGTACAACTGTTACTGAAACACACACAGTGATTAACAGGAGAAGTGAATAGACAAAACAGTCCATGCACTTCTTCTTAATCGAGTCAGTAGCCTACCTAGTGTATCACCAAGCATGCCTAGCTTAGGTTAAAATGTTCATTTGGATTAAGTATTACAAAATGGTATTTTTCCCTTTGCTATACCTCATTGTGAACTAAAAAATTTAAGTCTCCAAAATGTGTAATATATATATCCAGCCCTTAAATTTAATCAACTCTTACAAAACATTAGAAAAATCTTACATTTAATGAATATTTAAATAAGAAGTATCTGTAATGGGATGGCCCAGTTTTGAAAGCTACTTGCTTCCTGTGTTCTGCACTGTACTCTGTGAAAAGTTTCACAGCCTGCACCTTCTTGGCATCTTATATGTCTGCATGAGCACACATTGTAATATCTACATACAAGAAGCATTCTGAAATCAGATGCTGGTACAGCAGCCTTTGTTGATGTGTCCTACATTTAAGAGTTTCCCCCAAATAGGATTTGTTTATGTGCTGAAACTTAATGCCAGGTGTATCACTACAGCTTTGCAATGCTTTAAACCAGATATAGTCAAAGATGGACTGCTCTGAATGTAGGGCTGTAGGCAAAACCTATACCTACGTCTTATTAATAATGCAATATTGTCTGTGCTGACAACATAGCACTGTTTTCTTAGTCAACATTTACCTTCTTCAAAGAAATACTATTCAGCTATTTACTGTCAATGGAGAAAGTTTTGGCATAAAACAGCCATTTATAAACATATGAATATCCAGAATCCTTAGCACTAATCTTAGAATTTTAAAGATAAGAAATGCAGTAATGAAAATATTTGGTGTTTTGTGATAATTTCATAATATAGTCTACTCTAGATATGTTATTTAGAAGTTCTAAATGTGATTTTAAAATCAGATTGAGATGCTAAAACTGGCAATACTGCAACCAAGTTTACAACTACCAGTACTGATGCAGGTTTATAGAACTTCTTCAGTTTAGTTCATTTTCATTAGCAAATGAAAAATTAAAATTAAGATATTGATCCTGGAAACACCTAAATAGGTGTAACATTCTCAAGTGCAAATTCTTGCATCAAAGAAGGATGGACATTGAAACTATTTCCTTAAAATCCTTTTGAAGTCTTAAACACTGCTTAATTTAATATATTGCTTATTTGAATTTAATGGATAGCTTCCTTAAAATTCTTCTCTAGTTAGTATTTGATAACATAAAAGGTCCATTTTCAGGTCCTCAAGAGGATAAATTAAAGCTCTACATCATTTCCACCTGTGTAGGCCTATATATTTTAAATACAAAGAAATTGAAACTACAGTTTAAAAACAAAAATTTAAAAAAGTAAATTGATCATCACTACCCTTTTTTAACTCTCCTTATTCTGTGATGCAACTTCAATGATACAATATTCAAGAGATTTTGTCACATACTTCAGCAGAGATTTCTGTCTTTACTGATATAAAATATGATTTCTTGTACTCAGAACTGAGCTCTCAAAGTTCACAAGGCAGCTTTTGATATCTACTGAATCTCAAGGGGTCCTTTCTTCTCAAGATTGCTTTGTATCGAAAATAGTATTCAGTCCCGCAACAGAGCTATTGTTTTTCTGACCAAAAAGGTGTCATTGATTTGCAGGAAGATTAACTGAGCAGAGACATTTCTGTGTTCACTAAGGGACAAAACCACTGTCTTTGCAGCCTTAGCTGGCTGCAAATATTTTGGCCCCAAACCCTCCAATTCTAGCGGGCACAATAAAAGATGTTTTCTATGCAGCTTGTCTTGCAGAATAGACTTTGTTTATAAAAATAAGTAAGCAAAAACTTGAAGAGCCAACCTGAAACAGAAAGAACATTCTCATTTTTGAGCTGCTTGCCAAAGTAGGTATGCAAATACTCATCAGTGAGATTGAACTGTTAAAGTGCATCAGTCATACAAAGCATGTTTTCAATATACCTTTATGTAGACTGTTTAAGAATTTAGATGGATTCAGGACCAGCCCTAAGAAATCCTTTCTTCTTAACAGCACTTTGAGTGCTGATCAGACACTCAAAATTGTGATATAAATACATTTTATATTTTATTATAGTATGAGAAGTACTAACAAAATCAAGTATTTATTGCAGTCATTCTATCTACCAGATTTTATGGAAAACTGTGCATAACTTACTGCACTGTTGCACTCTAGCTATGATGATCCACAGGGGTAATACATGTACATATATTCATATAACTATATAAACAGGGAAAGTTCATAAGCAAGTATAATTTCTGGGATTTAGTCTTAATCCCTGCTAAAAAAGACAGACATATATTAGCATAGTAGACATATGCTAGCAGTAGTAGAACATAGCTAACCTTGATACAAAAAAATTGAACAAATGGCTCAGAACAGTGAAGTTAGGAGGTGCATTCCACAATGGGAAAAACTTATCTCCTTGAGGACTTTCAAAACAACACCATGATATTTAAAAGATGGTGAAATGTCAAAAATTTATGATCTTCCTTAGCAAGATATCTATCCATATCTCAGACCAGAACTAGCGCTGTGACTAACTTCACTCTTCGTTGGAAATCAAGGAGAACTTTGATTGCATACAGTTTCCAAGTGAAATTTTGAATATCAAACTAAGCTTAACTCAATTACTGCCTGTGTTAATAACATCATCGTTTTACCTACTGTGCTAAAATGTTGTTCTTGGTACATAGCAAGAAGAAGCCAAATTAACTCAGTGCACAAAATTGGAAATTTGCTGACATTTAGAACACGACAGACACCCAGCACCACAGCCATCACAATTTCAGGAACATTAATAAACTAAACCAACCTCTGTCACAATCGTTCACTTTTCTGTTGAAGGAGTAATATTAAGCAAAATGAGTAAAACCAAAATGAATAAATATTCACTTTGGTTGGAACTATGTGGTTTAGAACTTAATCACTTTATAGGGAGGGACGAAATAACAGGCAGAAAGAGAGTGATGAACTTTAACTAACCTGTTCTAATTCTGTTAAAATAGTCAAGAAATGCAATGCTAATTAGTTTCTCTTCAGCGATATCTGTGTTCATACTCAGATTTTTTTCTATAATAGCACGTGAAATTCAATCTTATTTGTGGATTTTTTTTTAATCTTCCTTATTTTGTCTGTTTTTCAAACTAAGTGAGCTAAATTCATCTATACGTTGAATGACAGCTTTGAATTTAATTATGTTTAGATTTAGAACCACGGAAATGATAAAAAAATTAGTCTGTAGTGTATTCCAATTTTTCTCAACGCAGAACAGTTGCTAATCAGCAGCAACAGCTCACGTATCTTTAGGATGACATCTTGAAAGAATACAATCACACAGACAAAATACAAACTGGAGTTCTGCAAAACTGTACAACTTTTGGGCAAAATAATAGTAGAGTGGAATAAGAAATGTTGCTTAATTGCTAAGAGCCTTTTTAGGAGAATTGACTGAATGCTAGCTTCTCCCTCTGAAAACTACACAGAAGCAGATTTCTGTTAAGTGGTTGGAAAATCAGGCTGTGATATGCCATGGGGCCTGAATTCAGAAAACAACTTTTAGGAGGTTGTAAGAAGCCAGGCTGCTCATTAATTTGGAAATAAGCTTGCTCGACAATTGTTGAAGATGGCCAGAGATTTCTTCTGGAGGAGGCTGTACACTGAGAAATTTGGTGAGTGGGAACTAAAGATGTGACCTGATGACCCCAGGAAAGGGTCTTGGAGAGGGTGAGCAAAATTAATGTGCTTCTGGTTTTTGTCTTTCTGATTTAGATCAAATTCAGAGAGTGTTACCTTGTGCTGGGCCTAGAACAGGAAATCAGAAAAACATGTTTAACTAGATTTTAAAATGTTCATTGCATGTCCGTTGCAAGTGAACTTAATGTCAAGTGAGGCCCCAAAAAGGAGATGGTTTTTATACCAGATTCTCTGCTTGTGCTTCTTGCATATTCTCAGAGAAATCTTCCCTCAGATGTGGTGCAAGGTCAAAGACCTACTACCGCCTTCAGTAGTTGGGGTACTTGGAAAGAGAGATGCAGGAGGAATGGTGTTATCTGGGGTGTGGACTTCTGCAGTATAAAAAATGTGAGGGTTCAGGACACAGCTCCATTGGAGAGGAATGTGCAGACACAGGTTTTATCTGTTCTTCTAAGACTGCAAAAGACTCACTGAAGTGCTGAAGAACCACTGGAGTGCACTGACTGTTTTTTCTCAGAAATAATTCAGACAAGAAAATTTGTTGCTTCCACTGAAGTGGACAGTCCAAAAAAAATTTAATTTAGCAAGAAAGAATAAACAGCTTATGCTTTTCAATGTTAAGAAAATGCTTTGACATGAAGAGGAGAAACATTACAAAATGTGAGAAGAAACTGCCGCTCTTTGAGAGGTATTTAAGGAAGCTGTAGTATACAAATGGTCACCAAATACAAAATCTGGCCTTTCAAGTCTGAAAAACTGCTTCACAGTATATCCATAGTATATCCAAAAGGTATAAAACATACTGATGAAATTAAATTTCCTGCTTATACTGATATATTGATTGCTTTTCATATTAACCTTCTGGATTCATTGTTTTCACTCATGTAAGTTATTTCGTAGACATGTCAACTGTGGCATATATTCATTTTCATCCTCTACACAGCAGATATTACATTTAATCTTCTCCGCCACAAGTATCTCTAGGCTTTACCAGGTCCCTTTATGCAACTCTTTCCTACACACTTAGGAGTGATCACGTTAAAACTCCATTTCTACCAGGACCGCTCTACAGTAATGAGTAGGTATTTATACATAATCCCTCACTCTGATGTAGGGCCTCAGCGATAGCAAATGTGACAAACCACATGCTTAAATCAAGGTGTGGTGAGAATACTTCTGAATCACTCTCTAAAAAAGAAAACATCCAGCCTTTTAATGAGTTGGTCTTGTTTGAATACAGTCTACCTACATCAGATTACACAGTCCTAGGAAAGCATACCTGAGTTTAAACATAGGTCGATATCTTCATGGAATCATTTAGGGTGGAAAAGACATTTAAGACTGTCACGTCCAACTATAAACCTAACACTGCTAAGTCCACCACTAAACCATGTCCCTAAACACCACGTCTACATGTCTTTTAAATACCTCCAGGGATGGTGACTCAACCACTTCCCTGGGCAGCCTGGTCCAATGCTTGGCAACTCTTTCAGTGAAGAAATTTTTCCTAATAGCCAATCTAAACCACCCCTGGCGCAACTTGAGGCCATTTCCTCTTGTCCTATCACTTGTTATGTGGGAGAAGAGACTGACACCCACCTCGCTACAACCTCCTTTCAGGTAGTTGTAGAGAGCAATAAGGTCTCCCCTGAGCCTCCTCTTCTCCAGGCTAAACAACCCCAGTTCCCTCAGCCGATCCTCAGAGGAATTGTGCTCCAGACCCTTCACCAGCCTCATTGCCCTTCTTTGGACACGCTCCAGCACCTCGACATCCTTGTAGTGAGGGGCCCAAAACTGAACACAGTAGTCGAGGTGCGGCCTCACCAGTGCTGAGTACAAAGGGACAATCACTTCCCTACTCCTGCTGGCTACACTATTTCTGATATTAGTCAGGATGCCATTGGCCTTCTTGGCCACCTGGGCACACTGCCGGCTCATATTAACACCCCCAAGTCCTTTTCTGCCAGGCAGCTTTCCAGCCACCCTTCCCCAAGCCTGTAGCATTGCATGGGGTTGTTGTGGCCGAAGTGCAGGACCCGGCATTTGGCCTTGTTGAACCTC
>NW_008824540.1:1037275-1047550 GCF_000699105.1 Pygoscelis adeliae
CACTCACCAGCTGTGTCAGGAAGTTATCTTCCTAATTCATTGAAACAGACATGCAATGAACATTTTAAAATCTAGTTAGACTGTTTCCTCTCTGCTGTATTGTATTTCCAGCAGACATCTGGTAAGTTGTAGTCCCCCACAAGAACAAGGGCTAGCAATTGTGAGACATCTCCCAGCTGCTTATAGAATAGTTCATCTGGCTCTTCATCCTGATTGGGTGGTCTATAACAGAATCCCACCATGATACCTGCCTTGTTGGCCTTCCTCCTGATTCTTACCCATAAATACTTGACCTTTTCATCACCATCGTCAAGCTCTAGACAGTCAAAACAGTCCCTAACATACAGGGCTACCCCACCGCCTCTCCTTCCTTGCCTATCCCTTCTGAAGAGTTTATAGCCATCCATTGCAGCACTCCAGTTGTGTGAGTCATCCCACCATGTTTCCGTGATGGCAACTACATCACAGTTTTCCAGCTGCACAATGGCTTCCAACTCCTCCTGTTTGTTGCCCATGCTGCGTGCATTGGTGTAGATGCACTTCAGTTGGGCTATTGATCCCACCACCTTTTTGGGGGAAGAAGCCCTAATTCCTATGTGACTGTTCTCAGGCATTTCCGTGGTTTCTAACACATCCATAACCCTTGCATCTTTGCTGCCACATGGATCTCCATCCCCTATCTCCACTGAGATGGCAGACTGAACGACCTTGCTAGCATACTGTCCCTCAAACATTGGCATGCCACCCCCAGGCTTATCTCTAGTGAGCCTGCTTTTATCCCTTTCCCCCTTCAAATCTAGTTTGATCTCACCATTATGCTAAGCTCCCAGGTTGACTGCTGTGATGTAGACAAGGTAGGGAGGCATAAATTCCAGAAGGAACAATCTGCTTGATAAGATTAGCAATTGAGGTTTTAATCTGAGCTTTAGCCCTGAAGTCAAACTGAAGGAATGTATAGACAGCCTTGAGCAAGATATAATCTCTCCTTAGAATGTCCACATAAGATAACAGAAATATAGGAATGTTTTCACAGCAGAAAAATAAGGAAAGCTTCTAGGACTTAGCACAAAAATTGTTAGTTTGAAATTTAAAGAAAGTGATTATTCAATATCGTTAGTCTTCTGCTCCTACTGAAGAAACTGAGGAGGCTTCCAACTTAATGCTCATAAATCATGAAATCTCTTTTCAGAAAGCAATTATTTTTTATTAGTACAGTTTGAGTCAAGTATTGACTCAATAACCTCATGTCCACTACCTAATTACTATAAATCTGGGAGATTTGTGCTATAAAGATATGTATATTCTGCCCTGTTAAAAAATTTCTGTTTTATTTTGTGTACAAGACAGTTATCTGAAGAGGCAAATAATTATTACTTTTAAAAATCCTCATGTTTCATACTGCCTCCTGTTGTATTTTGAATTTCCTTTTGAAATTATTTAAATTAATAAAAATCAGTTATATAGGTTATAACTGGTGAAAGTTATGAAGAATGAACACAGGAGCAATGTTGGATTTTTATTATATCTAGCGTATAATGCCTTTTAAGGTTCAAGTAAGCTGTAACGGAAACTGTTCCACCAGGTGTCTTGGGGTAACTTTAAAATAAGCATAAAACAGAGAGCCTCATATCAGAACACTAAATTATACTATCAAAAAAGAACAGCTTAAATCCTTTCAAGGCTGTGGTATCCACTGCACAAACATTAAAGCTGTCCAATTTGTAAAATCAGGCTGTGATTTACAGCAAGCCTTGTATAAACTGATCTCTCATGGTGACCTGCTGAAATGAAGAAGTCTGTTACTTCAGCTTCAGCAGACAAATAAAATACCTTTCACTGCTGATATAAATAAAAAGCACAGAAAAGAAGTCTTAGTAGAGATCCTTAGATTTTTAAGCTCTCATTACTCCACAGGCTATCAGTTTAAAAAGATTCCTTCATTTTCCTTTATCTTTAATTACACACCAGGCAATTCACCCTCTCCCAATTCCTGACTACTTTTTTTTTTTCCCTTGTTCTTGGTGGTGGGGGTACACAGTAGAACCAAATACTTCATATACTCTTTTATGTATCTCACCATTAAACACCTAAGTGTTTTATAAATATTAGTTGAGGTTTACAGCATGCGTGCAAAATAAAAGCTTATGAAAATCTCTGTGCCCTATTTCCAATAGTGGATAGACCTTATACAGTATTCACAAATCTGCTTACCCAGTGTGCCTGTGCAAAACTGATTCTTCTTCTTCAGAATAGTTAGGTAATTGAAGTACTTCATGTTCAAAGCACAGTTCCCACTGATGTCAGTTGCAGCAACTGTGACCCAGTATCTCCCTTAAACAGCCAAAACCAAGCACCTCACCAAGTGACTGCCTGTAAAATATTTGTCTTGAATTCATGCAATCTTTCGCACAGACAAGAATACAAGTGAGTACTCCCAGGAAAACACCTGACTGGCTTAACCATTGAGTCATGTTTCTTTTCCTGCATGCTTTCTAATTGCTCCAAAAAGTGAGGCAGTGGCTTTATAACCAAGCCTTCCCCAGAGTGGATACAGAACTGATTGCAGTCCTATATGACACACAGTACAATATAATAAAACAATCATAAAGCTTATGCATATGGATAATGAAGTAAGACCACAGAGGCAACTAACACTTTCATTTTTAGCCACTTTGGAATGCTTGGCCTACAACCTCAGGAGTAAATTTTTGTGCATTAATCCCTTATTTTTAAAAAGCAAATTCAAACAGCATTAAATCAGGTGGCAACATATTGCAGTCCACCTGGGTACAACCAGGGCTAGAAACTCTAAAGCCAACACACCACTTGAGCAAGCAGGAGAGTTGGTAGCAGCATTTGCTTATCTTCTGCTTGGAAAAGCACTTCAGAGAAATGGGAGACCTTAGCAGTGTGTCCCCTGTTTGCTGATAAGAGGCAATAGTGAAATTTGGAAACCTCGAAGTTAATTCAATGCACTGTTGATGTGTTCCCTTATCAGGACAGATTTCTGCCTAGCTTTTCCCTGAGGACGCTGTTCCAGGTTGCCCTCCACGTTCCACCTTGAGCCCCCTCAAAGTCCCAGCCACTTCTTGTCCCAGGTTCCAGTTCCACCTACCCATGTTCCTTATCAGTTTTCCATGAGGACTCCTCACTAAAATTTTCCTCATAGCTAAGCTGGTTTTTCTTTCAACACACAGAAAACCCCCTCCCAGTAAAATCCAATACAATTTCCAAATTTCAGTGCATTTTCATTCTTTTCTAATATTACAGAAGAATTTATTTTATTTTCCCTTTATCTCAGGTGATTCAGATTGGAAAATCTCATGCAAAAATGCAGTCCAGAGACTGCATGAAGCAATCTTAGGGTTAGAAAACTTTAGGCCAAAAGGTTGAAGACAAAATGCCTCAAAACGAGATTTGATAGTGAGAGAAAACACTGGCTCCCTTATTACAGGTGGTGCTGCTCAATCACATTTTCTTGCCTATCTAAAGCCATTTAATATATAAAGAACATTTTAAATGAAAGCAGTTTTTAATTTTTTATTTTTGCACTAAGAATCTATTAACTCAAGGTCAGGACTCATGAGAGAAAGTAGATAAAGCGATGACTGAGATTTTATCCCTTTTGGAATATTTACAGAGTAGTATTTTACATTGGTTATTTGTTTAATCTATATTGGTAATAATGCTGTACTAATATCTATAGTCTTTAGCACTATCTTTTAAGTACCTGGAAACTGTCACACATTTAGAACGATGCATAGTTTTTTGATCTTCAGAATATGTTAGGAAGCTTTCCTTGTCTTACCACATCCTCTGTCCTATATGGAGAAAAATATACTTTCAAAATTGCACATAGTATGCAAACCACTTGTACCAATTAACAACCATCTTGAATTTTTTAATGAGTGTTCAACCAAACAAATATTCTTAAACCATTATGTATGTTATGTCTTTTATTCTAAAGCCTAAAATCACTAAAATTTTTTCCCCCTAGAGAAAAAATATTTCTGTAAGTATTCCTGTTTAATTATTATTTCTTGGAGACCACCTTAATATATCAGCTCTGTTGTCACTACAAGGTAGAATACCTTTATCATTATCACAAAGTATCTCATAGTACCATAATAAAGCAAATCAAAATACTACCTCTGAAAATGTCACTGCTTATTAGAATACTTCCTGTGTAAACAAGAGTGGAAAAAAATCGAGAAAATATACTAGTACTTGCACATGATAGTAGGATCACGCCTTTCTTAGAGGAATACCCCATCTTAGTCAAGAACAAAGCTTGTATGCAAGCATAGCCTCAGACCACAAACTTACCGATAGCAAAGATAAATTTAAACTACTAGAACTCTTGACACTGAAGTATATCAACAAGTTATACAGGAAGTTACTGGTGCAGTGAATCACAAAAGATAACAAAATGTAGAGAACTAATAATTGTGGTTTGATATTTTTAATGCATGTTTTAGTGTCAATATTAAAATACCCCAGATAATAAAATTTAACATACACTGCTTCTAAGATTTAAAATAAATAATATATTTTACAAATATAATTTTCTATAAAGAGAAAAAGTAGTAGTTTTAAAAAAGCATGTTTTAAGGATCTCCATTTTCTACGTTCTTCCAGTAAAATCAGTATCTCTTTATGAAACTTATGTCTTACGCCCTAATTCACCAGTTAAAATACATCACTATTGAATACTGTAACCATGCACATGCTGCATGTTGTCACAAAAAGTATTATAATCTCCTTAAAAGTCAACTAAATACCACAAAAGCTTTGAAATTTTATTTAGTAAGTCTTCCTGATACTGTTTTAACAAGAATAGATAAAAATGGCATCTGGGTTCCTGAAAAGGAAGGTTTCTGTTCAATCTATGAATTCCTGTGTTCTTGTTAATTACCAAATTTCTACAAAATTCAGTTCAGACTGAAAAATAATTATTTTCATTAAAATATATTTCACACATTTGTTCCTATAGTTAACCAGTGTATTGAAAAGATCAAGAATGTAGCCTTACAAAAGAATGCATTTTCCCCTGATATTTGCCTCAATCTGTTCTGTGTTAAATGTAATTATATAAACACATGAAATAGTCTTAAGTACTTGGAGATAATGTGGTAAAAAATTCAGACTGTGTCATACACTAGGTATTCAGGTTTGGAGGGAAACGAAGTGTACATCTGAAGCAGTGCTGAAGATGTCATTTGCTTGCCACGTCTGCTAAATGTCAGCAGAAAAAGAGAGGAGCTACTTCTAAAATCCCTTAGCAACACACAGAAGTCCTTCTACTGAACTTACTGGATGGAAGTCCACTGAGACTGGGCTGAAACTATTTGATAAAAGGGTGGAAAACTGGAAAAAAGTAACACTTTTTCTTTGTGATGCATGTTAGCTGATAGAGAGTAAAACTCCAGTATTACTTTCTTATGTAGGAACTTGGACTCTCGTATTGCTTCATCTTGAAGTGAAGCTATCAAAAAGTTAGGATCAAATAGAAATTAAAGTCTGGAATATCAAATGCAAGGGGTTGCTGATGTTCTTTCTTCCAAGAATGATACATTTACATGAAGTTGGAAAGAAGAATTTTTAATTCTATTGCATAGCATTTGCATTCAGTACAACTTTTTAAAACAATCAAACTTGATTCCTCAAAGTCTTCTGATACACTTAGAAAGTGTTGTTGACAGCTCTGTTTTCAAATTCAGTGTTTGTAAACAAATAGCTATATGATTTACTCCTGTATCAGAGTGAAAAACCATCTGTATTAAACACCGTGTCAATAGCTACTAAGGAATCTGCATTTGATAAAGAGAAACACAGTTCCTGAAAGAATAACATAAAAAATAAGCTATATTTAGAAATCTTCTCCTGCACACTGAATGTCACAGTAACAAAGATAGAAACTTAAAAATAGACAAATTTCTATCAGTGTTTCAATAGAAAATGCTAACAAGGGATTAAGGCTAAAATCTTCAGATGTGTGCAGGAGCGCTAGATGCCCAAAGCCTGTTATGCTCAGCTGCACATTAAACTCATAATTCTACTGTTGTTCTTCACATGGCTGATCTGCAGCATCATTGTAGGAGGAAGAACTGACTCATCTCATGGAACTCACTCCTGAGCTAAACTCTCCGTATTTGTTTTCCATAGAATATTCATTGAAGTCTCTGTTTAAACAGGAGCTGAGCTAGAGCATGATAAAATTAACAGAAATATAGCAAAGGATATATCTTTTGTTCCATCTCAAGCTGGGATGTCACCTCCAAAATCAAACTATAGATCTTTGTATTCCAGTGTTTCCGACAAATATTAAACTTAATGCTTTCCTAAATGAAGTGACCCTAACAAAAAACAAAACCAAACACAACAAAGCCCCAAGAACATCTACACCATCTACACCAAACTACAAGGACTCCAAGTCAAATTTCTGTGAATTATCTTGGAAGCTAAAATTAATTAAAAAAAAACAGGATTAAGTATAGTGTAAGCAAACCATAAAATAATCAGCTTGATAACTTGTTTCCTAACAGCCAGTGGAGCATTACCTTGTCAATGAGGGTTTCTGTCTCAGTTCCTTGTATGCAAGCACAGGCCTTCTCTCACATCTACTAGTTGTTCCCCCTCTGAGCTTTTGAGAGTATCTCTGAATGCTTCCTACCATAGTATTCTTTTTTAAGGCTGGAAAAGAGGTGGGTTTTTTTGCTCAGACTAAATTTTGGGATACTCAACAGCAAGATTTATCAAGGGATTATATCAGTGAGGCACCAAGCAGCATTTCCTGACAGCCCTCACAAGTTCTGCCAAGTGAAGCAGTGTCAGGCTTTAAGCATTTAACACCAGTATGGACTGTGAACTGCCAGAGTACCACTCCAACCACTGCTATGTCTCAAAAGCACTCCTGTGGCCTGAAGCATAAGGTCATCTGAAAAAACAGTTTTTATGTATCTGTACACACCCACTCAAGTAAAAACACAGGTATATGCATACACATACATGTATATACATCTACTAGCTGAAACAAGCATCCAAACCAGCCACGTGCCGACTGTAAGGTGGGAAGTCTGGATATGGAAGAGATGAAGTTTCCTGAAGGGTTTCTCTTGTTACCTGGCAAAGAGGAGGAAAATTATGATTACACAGACCAGACCTGTGTTGGATATAGGGCTGTATTGGGTGTAAGTGACAAGGTGTTAGTAGTGGGGGGCTGCAGGGATGACCTCTGTGAGAAGAGACCAGGGGCTGCCCCATGCCAGACACAGCCAGTTCCAGACGGTTCCAACAGACCCACCGCAGGGCACAGCTGAGCCCCTCAGCCACAGGCGGGCACCTCAGGGAAAGCCTGGGTAACAAAGGGCAGAAAATGCCACATCGAGAGAGGAGGAGGGAACAAAAGAGTGAGAAACAGCAGAGGGAACATCAAGGTCAGCACAGTAGGCAGTGATCCATGAGAGAGCAGTCACACCCCCAAAGGGACTGCAGCCCATGGAGGACCACGCCAGAGCATATGAAAAGACTGAGAAGGAAGAAGCAGCAAAAAGAAATTGCAGTGTACTGACCATTATCTCCTGAACTGCTCATTGCCTCACTGAAGAGACCTGTGACAATTATAAGGAGGGAAAAGAGGTGTCCAGGGTGAAGTTGAGTGTGGAAAAAGCAGAGGAAAGGTAGTTTTTACCAGTGTTTTAAATGTTTGGGGCTTTTTGTTTGTTTCCCCAATAACCAAATCGGTAATTAAGTATTTATGCTAATTGGCAATAAATTAATTTCCCCACATCAAGTCTGTTTTGACTGCAACAATAGTGACCGAAGTGACTGAAGTAAGAAATAGTTGACACATTGCTTGTCATATCTGAAGTGACCCTATCTGAAAAGTACTGTTAGAAAGAGCATCCTGTGAGATGGACATGGAAACATAGAAAATATTGACCTCAATTTGATTGACCACTTTAACCCATGCCAGAGTTTCAAGAGCAAAATGTAAGGACCTGGACTGCTGAAACTATAAGCCTGAGAGCATACCAGGGACTAGATGCAGATCTAATAGCGACGAGTGGTTGCCACTGGCAGTGTTGTGTGAGAGAGAGCAGTTCTTTTGGTATTCTGAGTTAAAGTACAAGAGAAGAGAATGAAGTCATTCAGTATAAGATTTATGCTAAAAAAATTCAAGAAAATTGTTGTAGTTCTTTAGGACACATATCTCCATACATCTCTGCTTGGAGCTCTGCAGCATGCCAAACATTTGTAATTGCATATACAGAGGTGTCTGCTCCTGTCTCCCTGTACCATCTACTCTTGTCTTATGAAGATCCAGAATCTCCCAAAACTAGTTTTCATGTTGAACGGATTAAATTTGGTTAACACAGGTTGATTCCACAACAGCCTGCTTTTGGCATTCCAAATGGAAGTGCATGTAGCCAGATAACTAAAAAAAGTGTTTCCAAATACAAAACCAAATGTCTAACTCAATGTAGACATCAAGAGCTATGCTCATCCCCACTTTTACCTTTACTACCTAGCAGATATGAGACCTAGTAATAGATTTTTAAAAGCTAAAATGTAAAAAAAAAAAATATATATTAAAAAGGCTAATAAAGCTGTAGATGGGCAATGTTTGCTCTTTTTAATGAACTAAGCTTACTCCCTTCTGATTTAGCTTTAATTATTAAAATAAACAGAAGCCTTATAATTAAAGAATGAAAAACAAAACATTTGGGAGGTAAGGCAAAATAAGAGTTTCCAAGAGAAAGGAAAACAAATACTAAAACTTCTCAAAGCGTGCATTTGGAAGAAGCCCATATGACTGATCTTTAAAGTGCACACACGTTTAATTTAACTCTTGTTAAATTTACACATATCCATCCACATATTCCCTATGTAGTATAACCTGTGAATAACTCAATGAAAAATGCATTAGTCAAGTACTTTTGCTAGAAGTTGTCTTGCAATGAGTTTGCTTCAAGAAAGAGCTTGCGTTTTTTTTCTTCCTAATAGACACCTTCTATTGAAAACCCAAGGTCAAAACAAATAAAGATTCAACAAATACAAAGACCTTGAATTATTAAATATATATGATTAAATCTACTACTAAGAGTAGTCGCACTGAAGTTATTGAGGTTCTTTAACTGCACTGTAGCTAAGTGTACACAAACTGAATAAAGGAGTAGGGATGAAAGATGCTCGGATGTTTACTTCCACCTGTAATGCGAAAAAAAGTTATACTTTCTGTACTCTTCCATTTTCCAATTTTCCATTAAATTGAAAAAAAACAACAGTTAAATATAATTTATCTATACATAAGGAGTCTAATACCAGTTTCATTTCAGAGGGGGATAACATACATAAACAGAAAATGTTTATACAGAACCTCTCCCCTTGCGCACTGTGTACTTACGGCCGATCTTACTTCCAGTCCTGGTGCTGGTCGACTCAGTGGCTTTCTGAATTGCTGCAAACACTGCACATTCCCCTCTGATCTCCATCCACCTCCATTGAGTCACAATCAACCAATGCCTGTATATCTAATCTCCGCCTTCTCATGATTCTCTTGTATCAGAAATTGTAATTGTGAATCAATGTAGTATTAGCTGCTGCTTTACTCCAGTTCATGTAAGTTGCAGTTCTGAACTCAGTGCTGTTGAGATGCAGAATAGGACAGGATGAAAGTTGCATTCTGTCACATTCAAAATTTCTAACTATACCTACTTAGGTAGGTAAAGTTAGGAAAAAAAAAAACAAACACTAAACTTTGTGAATCTTGACTAAAATTGAATAAGGGCTGACGTTACATAACAAATGAATCCCACAAATAAAAAGGGAGCATGCAGCTTAAGACAAAATAATCAAACAGCTGATGTCCACTGAACCTTTAGTACGACCGTCTGGTTTCAATGTCAACACAAATTTCTTTCTAGGGTATTTCATCAGACACACCAAAATTGTTTGAAGTGATTCAGACAGAATTTAGCTTGGGAATGCTTACCCACTTGCTGGCGACTAATGGCTAACATGGAGAAAAATTCCCATGTTCTCATCTGAAGGTCTAATGATGGATGCTAGGGTTTAGTTTTCATTATCATGCTCAGAACCACACATAGAATCATAGAATCATTAAGGTTGGAAAAGACCTCTAAGATCATCGCGTCCAACTGTCAACCCAACACCACCATGCCCACTAAACCATGTCCCTAAGCGCCGCATCTACATGTCTTTTAAATACGTCCAGGGATGGTGACTCAACCACTTCCCTGGGCAGCCTGGTCC
>NW_008824540.1:1047843-1048047 GCF_000699105.1 Pygoscelis adeliae
GTCCTTCTTGAAGTGAGGGGCCCAAAACTGAACACAGTAGTCGAGGTGCGGCCTCACCAGTGCCGAGTACAGGGGCACCATCACTTCCCTACTCCTGCTGGCCACACTGTTTCTGATACGGGCCAGGATGCCATTGGCCTTCTTGGCCGCCTGGGCACACTGCTGGCTCATGTTCAGCCGGCTGTCGACCAACACGCCCAGGCC
>NW_008824540.1:1049102-1055622 GCF_000699105.1 Pygoscelis adeliae
TCATTAATATATTTGTAAAAACT
Source organism: Pygoscelis adeliae (assembly GCF_000699105.1). Taxonomy (NCBI): domain Eukaryota; kingdom Metazoa; phylum Chordata; class Aves; order Sphenisciformes; family Spheniscidae; genus Pygoscelis; species Pygoscelis adeliae. The sequence continues at coordinate 1,049,126 of NW_008824540.1, forward strand.
TTTTTTGTTGTCTCTAACGACAGCGGCCAGATTGCGTTCTAGCTGGGCTTTTGCCTTTCTCATTTCCCCTCTGCACGACCTAACGAGATCCCTGTACTCTTCTTGAGTCGCCTGCCCCTTCTTCCACAAGCGGTAAACTCTCCTTATTTTCCTGAGTCCCAGCAAAAGCTCCCCGTTCAGCCAGGCCGGTCGTCTCCCCCGCCCGTTCTTCTTACAGCGTATGGGGACAGCCTGCAACACTTCACTATAAAAAGAGACAGCGTGATTTAGCTTTGAACTCATCAAACCAAAATATCTTCAGTTTCCCATTACAAGAGCGTATGTCATACTACAAAACTGATTTCAGCTTCACCTGAGTCCTTCAGTGTCTTTGTTAACTAATAAACATTCTCTGTCACTCACTACTTTTATAATGCCATCAAACCAGATTATAACATAGGGAAGGATGAAAAAGACTAAAACATACTATATTTGCATTTATTTTCCAAGACTGAAACAACTTCTATCAAGTTGTTCTTATTCGTGGTTAGTGTAGAATTTCAGTCTTCACAGTATTTGTACAAAGTTGGATGAATGCAGCCTATCATTTCAAATGATTCATGATTCAGGAAGTGTTGTACTCCTTCAAATCAGGCTAAATAGCATAAAAGTGTTTTTACTAAAAGTAATAGTGCATTCAATTAGTTCAAAGTAATATTTATGCAATAAACAAATGGAGTTTAACAACCTTTCTGACCTACAGCACTGGTGACATGGAATGAAAATCTGGTCAACAGACACTTGCCTGAACTTCTTCCGGGTATTGAGATTCCTAGAACAGTAATACTGCTGATGATGTTCAGACTAGACTGTTCAGTGAATACCTGGATTGCAGACTTTTCCAAGCGAGACCTTCTGATTAGGTAATCTTTTACTATAAGTTCTTAGCTAAGATGTTTATCCTCACAGTTATTTACTTGTAGTTTTACTGTTTTCCAACAGTTTCACCACTAAATAGGTATGTTGATTAAATAATTTTTGTAGCAGACTATTTTATTAATCTGTGTAACACTTGATAAAATAACAATCAATATAAACAACCAAAATTCCTTGCACGCCTGTATTACTGAGCTGATGAACTGCAGATACTGTAACTTGCATTGCAGGATTACACATGTAGGGCATCAGTTGAACCTAATGATTCCCCCAATACTACCTCTTTAAATGTATCCCAGTCCCCAGAATGTTTTTTTCTTGCATATACATGATTGCTATTAAACCTTATGTAGGCTAATTTGTCCTGCCCTTACAGCTGTGTAATTCCATGGTTTTCCTGCAATGACACTTTTTGATAATTTTATTTTGTTATGAGCATTTCTATAATATTTTACTGTTACCAATCTTTCACGGTGGGTTGTTTTTTTGGTTTCTTTCCTTTTTTTTTTTTTTTTCTTTTTTCTTTACTGTAAGTCCTCGGATTTCTTGGTATTAGAAATAAAACATCAAGACTGGAACAACTATGGTGTTTTTATGCGTGGTAAACAAAACTCATATGGAACCACAAGAAATACCAGATCTTGTTTTTCAGAGATGGTTCTTTGTAAAATGGGGTGGGGGGGAGAAGGAAGGGTCTAGGCATAAGTTGGACATAGATACTACTTGCTCTAAAAAAAAAAAAAAAAGAAAAAGAAAAAAAGAAAAAAAAGGGGGATCATTCTGTCTTGTAAGGAGGAGTTCAAATCCGTAGTCTAAAACAGGACATAGAGGGTATCCTAAACATGCCACTATTAGATAGCAAATATAACATGCTCTCACTCTTGGTTTTCCTATTCTTTTTAAATAGTAAAGCCAATAAAGCCAGAGAGATTGACTTCACAGCTTAATATTTATTCTAACTCCCAGCACACTTACTTGGCAGCTAGAAAACCTGTGATTCCTATTCTTGCTCCAAATAATTTCTTTAATGAAATATGACAGTGTCATCAGGTGTGAGTGAAACCACCTGAGTCCAGACCATTGTATAACATGACACTTAATGGCTTGTCACCTACATTGACCACTGATACTGCAGTAGGAAGGACTGATGTTATTCCCAACCTTAAGTTGAGGTCTCTACTCCAAACTCCTACTTGGTCAGCTATGAGATGAGATTAGGTTGCTCAGTGCCTTAGTCAGTCAGACCATGAAAGCCTACAAGTATGAAGGCTGCACAGCCTGTGTGGGCAACGTCTTCCACTGCTTGAGTCTTCTGACAGGGGAAAAGTTTTTCCATGTATCCAGTCCAAACTTCTCCTGTTTCAAATTATGTCCATCACCACTGTCTCCTGTAAATCTATCCCTCACTCCACTTGTTCGCTTACAAGTGCGCAGAGACAAAACATTTTGTTTCAGAATGGATGAAATCTGTATGCCAGTCTCGATTCAGTCTTCTGTCCAGGATGACTCCTCTCAGATTTTCATTTCAGCGTGCAAGATTACTTTAATTACTAGAACTCAGAACTTTCTGTTTGAGAACTGTCTCAAAACTGTCAGTCATTCACACAACCTTTGTGAAAGGGAGCTTATAAAAAAGCAGCACAGTACAAGATACTAGTTGACTTTGGCTGCAACTAAATGGGATGAGTATGTGTCTGAATGACTAAGTCAGCAAAACTATACTATATTACTTTTTAATGAGAGCTGCACATTTGCACAGCTCCTCAGCCCTGGTAGTAAGTCTACCACAAAACTAATTCCCATATGAAGAAAAGCATTAGAAACCATCCTAAAGCAGTTAAATTTTCTTTAAAATCTCTTATTATTTAACCAGAGGAGCCAGGACAGAATCAATAATGAATTGCAGAGTCATTCAGGCTGGAGAAACCTCAGGAGGTCTCTAGTCCAACCATGCTCAAAGCAGGGTCAGCTCTGAGGTCAGACCAGGTTGCTCAGGGCTTTATGAAGTCTGGTTTTGAAAACCTCCAGGACAGACATTCCACAACATCTCTGGGAAACTTGTTCCAACACTTGTCTGTCCTCATGGCATTCCCGCTCCTCCCAACCCTTAAATTGGAACTTCCGCCTCTTTCAATTTATATCCATTATCCCTTGTCCTCCTGTCACGTACTTCTGTAAAGATCCTGACTCCATCTTCTTGATAACCTCCCCACAGGCACTGGAAGGCTTCTATTATGTTCCCTTTGCAGCCCACCTCCCCTTTTATTCTCTAGGCTAAGAAAGCCCAGTTCCCTGAGCCTCTCCTGGTGGGTCATGTGCTTCAAAGAGTTAAGCCACAATTAACCTCAGCGCTAGGATACAGACCTGAATAAGCAATATGTAAAAAGCCAGCTCATCTTGCTCTAGTCTACTTTAAGTTCAGTGCATTCTTTTCTACGTGACCCTTCAGTTTTATTCTGTAACTGTCTAAATGTTCCTGCGCAGCGCCACTAATTCTCCACTTCCCTTGATTATTGAAGGATAAATTTTCAGAGCTTTTCCTAATTTGATATAGGTGTGCAATTCAAGAATCGCCTTGTTCCTTGAACCAATTGCAAGTATATTTTACATACCTTGCAGCTTTAGTACTGGATTTAATGAACTTCAGAGTTCAGGTGCTTATCCTGAAGCGACAGAGCTATAGTTCTGAGATGTAATTCCCATAAATTAAAGTTTACCGGTTCTTGTTAATAATAGTTTTCAAATTAGTTTTCCAGTAAGTCTAAAAAAGTATCGAGTAGTATCATTCTAAACTCAAAAGGTTACTGAAAGTTAGGTTGCCTCTACTTATAAACTATACAACTTCTTCTAAAAAATGCTTTTTAATTGGATTTTCATTGGCTGTTAGGAGGCAGAGCCTTGCTGATATTTAATCACAAGTTGAGCAAATTTACCACTTTATTTTCAGTGTTTGGCAAAACCCAGGTAAAAACCTAACAAGATCCTTCTCACATTTATGATCTGTTTTCATCACCTCTGTCTCACTGTCAGGGAAGCCTACAAAGGATATTTAGATTGCCTCACATGTTGTTCACCAGATTTTGTGCAACCATAGATGGGAAGGCAGGGATTGAAGATCAGTCCACCTACTCAGAGCGTAAACAAGCAGCAGCATGTGGTGAACAGACTGTTTAACCCTACATGTGACTGTGAAATGCTAAATAAAACACTGAAAGAGTCTAAGTTTAGAACTTCTGGTCAAAGCCAGCCTTTTTTTTTTTTTTTTTGCTTTCCAGTGAAACTGTCCTATTTCCTTGGTTTAACTGTCACTCTGACTCTCAAAAGAAAAGTACTGGGCCTGCGTATGTTTTATTTGGAGAGGGAATTGCTGGAGGAGGAATAGAAGGAAGACACAGGGAACCCGGAGCCTTAAAGTGTGGAATGTTTTGATTTTGTTTAGGGTGGAAAGCTGATTTAGGAAGAAATTTCTAGTCAAAGATAGTATTATTCTCTGAAAAAGTGGAAAATTGAGATTTTTAAATATGGTTGCATAGACAGCACAAAGCCCCTGGTTGTGTTGTATGTAATCTAAAGCAATTATCGATAGCTGCACTATATATATCGATATATATATATCTTGGAAAATAAGAATATTCTGCTTGAATCCTGCTTGGGTCCTTCCAAATGATTATGTTGTAGTAAAGGACTGGAAGTTAAAGTGTGCTGAAAGAAAAGTATTCTTTGCAAGGAGAGAAGTTAAATACTGAAACAGGTGCCCAGAGAGACTGTGGCATCTTAATCCGTGGAGATGTAAAAAAAAAGAAAATAATAATCAACTGGACAAGGCTCTGAGCAACCTAATGTGACTTTGAAGTTGATCCTGTTTGGAGTAGTGTTATGGTGGGTTGATCCTGGCTGGCTGCCAGACCTCCACTCTCTTTTTCACTCCCCTTCCTCAACAGGGCAGGGTAGAAAATAAGAAGAAAAAGCTCATTGGGGGTCAAGACAAAGACAGGGAGATCACTTACCAATTACCATCATGGGCAAAACAGACTCTACCTGAGGAAGACGAATTTAATTTATTGCCAATTGAGTGGGATAGTGAACAAAGACAAAAAACTAAGACACCTTCCCCCCCACCCCAATTTTCTTCCTAGGCCCAGCTTCACTCCTTCATCCCCAACTCCTCTACCTCCTCCCTCCCCTAGGGGCACAGGGGGATGGGGAAGAGGGGCTGCGGTCAGCCCATAACAGCTCCTCCCTGCCGCTCCTTCCTCCTCACGCTTTTCCCTGCTCCAGCCTGGGGCCTCTCCACTGGCTGCAGGGAAACACCTGCCCCAGCACTCCTCCCCCTCCTCTCACCTAGGTGCACAAGAGAGGTGAGCAGGACCTGATGGCACCCAGAGGTGCCTTCCAACCTAATGTATTCTGTGATGCACCTGACTGTTTAAAGCAGGTGATCGGACATATAAAAACAGACACATCTAATTATTAAAAGCTCATTCAGTTTGATTATCTGTAACTTAACAGGGGTACAGTCAGTTCTGCTTTTTATCAGCTTGTGAACTGCACAACTACTATTTAAAATACTTATTCGCTAGAAGGGATTGCTACTTTAAATTTCAAATTAGTTTAAGATAAAGAATAACAGTCCCTCATGCTTTAAAAACAAATAAATGTTGCCAAGTAAAAATATTGGTGTTTTCTTTCTGACTGGGAATCTGCAAGGAAGATAAACTGTAATACTTAAAATACCTGTATCAAAGGCCCCCAAAGCATTTTAGAAACTGTCTTAATTGCATGAGTCAGTTTGCTATTAACATTACTGACATCCACCGACTGAAACATAAAAGTCATTATGAGCACACTGTTGCTGCTCCAGACATCCTATCAGGTAAGAAAGAGCAATATTGTTCAGTTTAAAATTAAAAGGTATGTAGACAAAGGCTTGCAGTAATAACTCTTTACATTGAGCAGAAAGAAGGCTAGCTGAGCTGTTCTGTGTTAACTATTCTAAAATATCAGATAATCTCTAAAAGCCAACTCTAAAATTCTTTAATTTAACTGAATATTAAATTGCAAAACAAACACAAGTAGGGAAGACAGCAGCAAACTTCCTGAAACAAACCCTATACCAAAATTTTCATATGAGTAGGAGTTAGGTCAACCGCTCAATGTCCAGATGGAGATTGGTGACGAGTGGTGTCCTGCAGGGGTCCGTATAGGGACCAGTACTGTTTAATATCTTCCTCAATGACATAGACAGTGGGATCGAGTGCACCCTCAGCAAGTTTGCAGATGACACCAAGCTGAGTGGTGTGGTCGACATGCCAGAGGGACGGAATGCCATCCAGAGGGACCTGGACAAGCTCGAGAAGTGGGTCTGTGTGAACCTCATGAGGATTAACAAGGCCAAGTGCAAGGTCCTGTACCTGGGTCGGGGCAACCCCCAGTATCAATCCAGGCTGGGGGCTGAAGGGATTGAGAGCAGCCCTGCCAAGAAGGACTTGGGGGTGCTGGTGGATGAAAAGCTGGACATGAGCCAGCAATGTGCGCTCGCAGCCCAGAAGGCCAATTGTATCCTGGGCTGCATCCAAAGAAGC
>NW_008824540.1:1056053-1101333 GCF_000699105.1 Pygoscelis adeliae
AACATTCAAGGTCAGGTTGGATGGGGCTCTGAGCAACCTGATCTAGTTGAAGATGTCCCTGCCCACGGCAGGGGGGTTGGACTAGATGACCTTTAGAGGTCCCTTCCAACCCAAACTATTCTATGATTCTATGATTATATCTTATCCTATCATAATCATATCTCTTTATGCCTAATTTTCACCATCACTCTACTAAGTACATGTATTTCTTCATGCCTCTACAAACAGACACCATGACTACAATTCAGCCAGAAGAACAGGTCCTTCACAAGTAACTGTGACTTCAGGAATGGTTATAGGACCTAAGGGCTGCAATCTAGTGTAGCGAACATGTTGTAATGCAGAGAAATATGCTACCTCATTTTTGGGTTACAGTTGTACGAAGAGAGTCATTTCTGTATTCTGGACAGGAGTACTAGCACAGTGAGCTTTCCCCCCACATTGCTAGGTGAGTTCAGCCCCACCTGCTCACGAGCCACAAGTCAAACTTCCTTGAAGCAAAACAAAGACGAATAAATTCAGTAGAGGTCAATTTTTTTGATAAAACAGTGTTATACGTACAGCAACCTTGCAAAAATGAATCTCTACTAGAAGATCTAGAAGACTTGTAGTACAATTTGATGGAGCTTGAAGCAGTGTTGCAGTTTATCCCCCCCAATTTGGGGGGCTTAGGGGAGGCAGAGAACAGGTCCCACATACTCACAGGCTCACTGGCCACAGCCTGCTGTCACTGTTATAGCGGCAGCCACTTCACACAATCCTCTAGAGACCCCTGCAACAGGGTGCTGCAGGTGTCCTAACTAGTCTTTGATCTACTGTTCCTGATCTACTTCAGTGTGCAGAAACTAATCTTCCCACATTTAGAACTCCTAGTGCCCACAGTGGGATCCAGAGTAATTTTGTTGATATATTCTGTCCATGGATAAAACAATTTTAAAGTGACCATGAATTTGATTACTGTGTATAATGGCAGAAGTTATGAAAGGATGCTACTCAAACAAAGAAACATTCCTGATTTGTACTGGATGGAAAAAGGGCTTGTATGGTAAGAAAACTCTGTCTTCTGAAGAGAAAGAACCAGAAGAAAGCTACCTGTGGTAGATGCAACATCAGCTACGAGCATTATATTAATGTAACATTCTTTAACCCAGCACAATACAAACAGCACCTTGCATCTTTGCGACAGCTTGTGCTGCTTCTTTCTCAAGGACATAGGGAACTGCTCTGAAGCAGTTGACAGAGTTGGGCTGCTGCAATATAGCTTTCTGAAGCTGATCTTTGAAAATGTGAATTCACTAACATTTTCCTCTTCCTGCTCTATTCAAGGCTAAATTGCAGAAGAACTGCTAAATGAACATGTCACGGATGTAGAAAATGCACTTATACACTGGAAGTTGTAAACAAGATCTTCCAAAATCATCACCAGGATTATCAGTCTTTGCCTTTCCTCCACAAATCAACACTGTGTGCTTTGGATGCACTTAGTACTCTGTTCTCACAAGCCAATTAATAATTTTTGCTAAGATGTTAAGCCATATTGACCATCTATGATTTCCCACAAAATATTCCTGGACCCATTGACATTTTAATTTGTAATAACATGCAATGAATTTCAGTTCACTAAAGGTTCTGGAGAAATTTTATTCTCTTCACATGAAATGTCCATTTTTAATTTGCTATCAAACCCAAAGATTTTTCCACTGAGTTAGCTTGTGCAATGTAGTTGCTAGGAAACCAGAATAATTTTTCCTATCATAGTTCAGCAAAGGAAGATTTACATTTACCAGCCTGAACCTTGCAGGAGCTTTTGTGGTTTAATTAAGTTTCTAATGTTTATAATCCCTTGTCACTCATATCTCTGCACACTCATTTCTTTTCATTGGAGTTTCATGCAGATGGGCACAGATGTAGCAGTTCTCAGACTGCCTACTATATGCACAAGCTAATAGCAAATTACCTGGATTCATAACTTAGGAGAGAGCTGTGTAAATGCGTGGAGCTTTTCAATAGCTTTCTATTTGGTGAAACAATATGTCATAAGTCACTAGAGTCAACTTCTAAAAGTCAAACACAGAACAGCTGCTGGTTTTAGTGTTCTCAGTGTATAGATATTCTAGATTTACAGAATGCTTCAAGAAATCATAACGGCTGTAGTTTTCTGTGAGCAGTATCTTACCTTTCCCCCATAGTTTATTATTTCTTATTTAAAACTGGACACATTCCATATTTAGAAGCCTCTGATTAAGTGATCTCAAATAATTTTACTCATTAGATTGCCTCTTATCATTCAGCAGTGAAATGTTTGTATCCAGACATGTCTCCAATGCAGTGACCATGAATATAGTTTTAAAAACACAAGATTTAGCATATTCAGTGAGTCATAAATTATATATAGCATTTTCAAACTTGGAGAAGATGATGGGTCAAGTCAAGCAGATAACTATATTCCATTTAAGGTTAGGGCAGTTAAGCAGCGAAATAAGAATTAGCAAATTATAACAATTGTTCCCTTCATGACAAGAAGAAATCACTACAGGAAAGGTAAGATATTGCTGGCAACAAAGTCTATGCTGTGGTGAATAATAGTGCTGTTTCAAAGGGTTCTTCAGCTCCCACTTTATTTTTCAGCAGAATGATAGATTTGCATGTTGACTCAGTGTTTTCTAGGCACACGAGTTCTGTGGTAACTGCTACGGCAGACTAAGGTTCAAAACCAGTCCCCAGAAAACAGATTTTAGTTAACATAACAGATTCCCTAACTGTTGAACAGATGCAATTCATTAAATGTTGGGTACAAAAAAAAGGTGGAGTTTTTATTATCCCCACAGTGGTTTTCAGTCTCAACAACTAAAGCGAGAAAATTCTCATCTTTCAGAACAGCTGATAAAAAAACGTATTTTTCCAGTTAGACTCTAAATAACATTTTCCCTCCCACTCCGCACTTCATTTTTAAATCCAAGACTATCAAATTAAAAAAACCAAAACAGAGAGCTACAGTAATAACTGGAGCTCAGTCAGATTTAGGCAAGGTTTCATGGGTATTAGGTAAGGGAGGAACTTAATCATAAATATTCCACCTCTAAAGAAAGTTTTTCAGCATGAAACAGAATATACAGATCTACTATAAAAAGATGTCACACTAGTTTTTCCAGCATTTTTGAAGAACTACTTTGGTATGTGACAACGGTAGGGTTAAGTGAAAGCAGTACCTGCCACAGGACCTAATATACCAAGCTTGGTGGCTATGTCACCCAAAAAAAAGTGCTTGTCAGAGGCAAGACGGATCTGAGGCTCGTTACAGAGAAAGAAAACGGACAATGGCAGGAGGTTGTTTAGGTTGCCAAGTGATTCATTACCTTGACCCTGCTTCTGCTATTTATGCAGAACACAATAATTAGGACTCACTACCTGGGCAGTAATTTAGGGACAGAACGACCCTACTTTTTCATACGTGGCATACGAATCCAGGCACACCGAAATAAGACCTCTGAGGCTGCTCTGAACTGTTGCCTAAAAATAAGCCAGAATGGACCATTGTGAAAAAGGATGCTGCTGGAACACAGGACTTTGCTGTCCTGTCTGCTATGCCAAAATGACTGGAGGAACATCTGCCATCTTTATACTAGCAAGGCATTTGGTACCTTCTTGGAAAAAAAAAACAAAACAAACAAAACCAAACAGGCAGTTGGCTTAGTCTGCATTGCTGTGGACTGCAAGAACATTAGACATCGAGCTCGTTTGGTTTCTGCAACAACAAAGATGTGAGCCTTACTTTGATCCTGAGATAAATTGGTTTTAGTAACTTCTAGCCACACTTCATAGTGAACACCATCTAAAATGTTAAGACTATGTACTTTTGCTGTCCTACAAATAGCATGGCAAACTGCAAGTAACTAAAAGCAATACTGCAACTGCAGGGGCTACCTCTGGTTTGTGCTTTCATTACATGGCCACGCAAAGCATTACCCTGCTGCGTTGGTGTAGCACGTGTGTGAGAGACTGAAAGAGTTGATGTCTCAAACATTGTGGCAAAACAGGTTGTGGTCTGCATGGCAACCGTGGATGAAGATGAGAGGCAGGGGATGTGGAGAACATACAGACGGTGTGCTGTTCTGTGTTCTGATAGGCCCGGCAGGACAACGCACCATGTATGGCCCGAGGCCCTACAGAGTTCATTTGAGGAAGGGGCTCACGACACCCAAAAGACCCTCTCGCAACCACCCCCACTGTGGTGCTGGCGCAGGAGATCAGGAGTTACGTAACTCCCCGAGGGGCATGAGCGGTGCGGCCGAGAGGTGGGGACTGGGCTATAAAGGGCACCACTCCAAGGACCACATGCGCGCCCACCGCTGGAGGATCGACACGTCTGCAGTCGTCATCGCGGGATCCAAGGGTGGTGATCTCCCTCTCTCTTTTTTCCCTTTTCCTCTCTTTCCTTTTTTTTTTTCTTATAAACATCTCAATAGAACCCACGCCCCCTGCCATTATGCTTTCCAAGTTCAGGTTGCTTCTACCATAAATAAAACGTTTGATCGATCGTCTGGTGTCGTTTCACCTTAATTTAGCCCAAGGGAATCACAAAACCACTACAACCCCCTGACGTACCCAGTCTGGGTCGTGACACATATGTACCCGATTTCTGCCCAGGCAATCATTCAGTTGAGTCAACCTTTCCATAACACTGAGATGCATCTTCCATCTTTAAGCCAGCATGAGTACAGTGATAGCCCACGCATGATGCAAAGCAAAGAAAAAGCTTTTCTTGAGGTCATGTTCAGACCTTCGCATTTATTCAGAGAATTACTCTGACTTCCTGCCATGCATAAGCACATGCATGTGTTTTAGCACGGGTCAGAACTGTGGCATGAATAAACTGTCAAAACCAATTACTCGACCTGTGTACACTTGAAACTTGCCAATAATTATACTGTGGCGCAGATCCTACTCCAAGTGACTGAAAACTGAAAGTCCAAATGACAAAAGGGAGGAAAAACTAGACTTCCATTTAGATTTGCATCAAATATCCCATAACTATTAAATGGTGCCAGGTGAACACCTAGCAGAATTTCCAAACAGCCTGAACTGCTGTGAAGCCTTGAGATCTCAACATTGTCCCTGCAGCTCCTTAACTAAAAATGGTGAAGGAAGGAGTATGCACAGTGATGGCGAGGGTACTTAGAAAGAAAGGAAATTGAGCAGTGAAAGCAGCAGCCTTCTCAGAGTAGCAGCAGCCCAGCAGAGTCCTTGATTAGAAGGGCAAAACCGGGACAGATGTACTCTGCTGCCTGCTAAAAATATCAGTGTCGTTCCTTGTTTCTTTGATGTCTGCAGGCAACCAAAATGCCATATGTAGTTTGCTAAAAGGAGAGGTTCCTAGCCCTCATTCCCACTCAGTTCACCTGTGCTGGAATGGCTGGAATATGGCACCAAATAGTCTGAACTCAAGATTTACTAAAAAAGCAGAAGCTTAAAAAAAGCACAGTAAGAAAAGAGTGCGCAGGACATTATAGGAAGTCCATAATGCAGATGTATCAAAAAAGGCCGCCTTTAAATTTCTGTTCTTGGACACATTTCTCTTCCACAGTTATGCCAGACATTTTACAGTAATAGCTCACATAGAAGAGTGACAAAAAGAAATTTGCATTTAAGGCAACTAAAATTGTCCAGTTACTGATCTGTCCTTTTTTGAAAGATAGCTCTCTGAACCAGCTTCATTTTTTTCCCTACCATTTGCAGTAAGAAGAGCCAAAAAGAAATGTGAGCAAGGACTTCATCACATAATGTGCTATGCAAAAATAAAGGAACAGTCTTACATGGCAGTTCCTGGAACACATTGAGCCACTTACAACTGCAGGAAAACTTTAAGCAACAAAGGGAAAAGACAAATCTCCAGAGACTCATAGTTTCCTATTTTAAGGCAGGGTATAAGTAATGATTAAATAGCATCATTAAAGTGTGGGCAAATTATTTGCCATAAATAGTATCACCAACAAATTACCTTTTATCTCTCCATAAGTTGTCCAACCAAATTAGCCATAATTTTTTAATGAAATCATCTGTAACAACCACAACAGTGGCTTTATTCCATAAACTTTCTTGTAAGCAGAATTTTTCCATGAATTCAGTCTCCCGGGTTTCTGGGGGGGGAAAAAAAACAACAAACAAAACACAAAAAAAAACCCCACCCAACCAAAAACCCCAAACCTTCAGCTTAAAATACTAACTTCCCTATGGCTTGCAGTATTCAGTGAAATTGTACATATAGCTATTGTCTTGGCTAAGAAAGGCTTCTTTAGTGTGCTTGTCTATTTGGGCAAGATGTTGTCTTGAGTTAAGAGATGCAAAATGACGTGTTATGTAGCTAAAATTAGGGAAAAGTTGATACATTCTGTAAAATCAGCCATAGGGAAATCTCTATGTGTAAATTTGAATCCTGCCAAAAGTTACATAAATTTTAACAGTCTAGATTACCCCTTGAAGATATTGATCCAAGTAGGGTCAGAAATATACCTTTCTGAAATCTTAGTTTTATTAAATAAAATGGAAAATGTCAGAATTAAATGTCTTGATAAAGAACAGAAACCAAGCCTCTCATATTCCTGAAATAACTAGCACAGGACAGATTTTGGCAACAAGGGCACTGCTTGCATTTTAAAACTTATCTGAAGCTGTTTTAAAAATAACTGGTCTGTCAACTTGAGTCAATCATTTTATTTTTTTAATCCTCTAATACTCTGTAGCATTTCTCTCCAAGGAATGTTTCCAGTGTGCTGTCATGTCATATTAGGGAGTTGATATCGAGATTGTAAATATTGGTGAAATCATTAAATCCAACCTTTACGCCAAGAGAAAGTGCAGCAAATACGAAATCGCAGTCAACCCTTGTGTTAATTGTGAAATGCTTTAAAGAGTTGTTATATGATATTTTTGTTGGTTTCAAAGCAAAATTTTAATTTAAGAACAACAGCTTTTCAGTGAGCAAAATTACCTTTTTGGTGTCAATGTAAAAGTTAACACTGTCGAAACATATTTAAGTGAAATACTTTATTGAATGCCTCTGAACATTAGCTGGATATTCTCAACTGTTCAGTTTGATTACTTTTTCAAAGCCAAGCTAGAAGCATGGCCTTCTCAAAGGGTCCCATACCTACTCCTTAGCTTGCCTAGCATAAACTGAACACAAGTTTTGATTAAATGGTCAAATATATGCTTTTATTTCTTTGCACCAGAGCGCCCGCCATGCTTCAGTCCTTTGGAATTTAGGAGTCCAGTATTTTTTTCCTGTTCACAGTTTCTTCTCTAATCTTTCACGGTAGGTTGGAAAGAAAGAAGTGCGGTCTTTTCTGACATATAACTAGCTAACTCCTTTTGACTGGTCCAGATCTAAGTTAGGATTCTCTCCTGAACAAAACCACCTTTCTGCTTCCTTCTGCTACTCAGTCTACTATTTTTGTCATATTTGCTTTCCCATGTCCAAGATGGGTGCTAAAGAATATCATTAATATCTGGTGGCTATTCTGCTGCTGTGATAATTAATTCTCCTAAATATTTTCTGCATGTTGATCTCCTTGGCTTCAGCCATTTTATTACTACTGATCTGGAAATATACGACCCAGTCATGGCACGCTGTGGTTCACATCACATGCTTCGGGAATTTTTTCAGCAAGAACCTTAAAAACAATTTATCTATCTATCTATTGGCAGGTACTTCTCTAAACTAGAGCATTGTATTTCAGTAAGTTATATATTATGATAATGTTATTCCTCTGCACCATTTGTTTCCTATTCTACAAAATACAAGTCTTTCAGATCAGGAAAAAAAAAATCATTATATCCTTCATCAATTGTTACTTGTAAGTCACTACTTATCTAAAGATTTTATTGACAGCATGGATTAAATTGTATCTTCTACTAAGCATGGATTTAAACATCTGTGTAATAATTGATTAATAGTTGTTCTGTTGTCTTTTAAATACACTTCCTATCTCTCCAGTAAGTGTACATACGAACGTTTAAAATGTAAATAGCAGATTAATTTAATGTTGTCAATATGTATTAACATATACATATGTCAATATGTATCTGTGGTTGCTAAACCCACTAATATAAAACATTTGCAATAATTATAAGCATTATCAACTAAATCTGACATGCCTCACACAGCGTGATTTTTCCAAATGAGAACAGGATGCACATACATTTAGGATAAACAACTTAGCTCTAGAAGATGCATTAAAAAACTAAACAAACAAAACCCCCAAACACAATAGCCATAAAGTAAGAGACATGAACTAGCAATAGTAACATTTGAGTTTGATGGGCCATTGTCCGGTTATAAGGAAATTTTACTGTAGATGTCTTTTTACTATCCTGTCATAACAAATGCTAGAAGTTTATTGCTTTTTTACAAAAGACATATGTTACAAAAAGGTGAAAGTCCAGCTTTAGAAAAATACTAAACAACTGAAAAAATGCGCTTCATTTTGGTTAATATAGCATATGACATGCTACTGTATCAAAAGCCAGGAGGTTATTACAGCAGACAGGGCAGAGGCTAACAGCGTGTAATGTGAATGTTCTCAGTGTCCAGTAGCAAGCTGTAATGAGAGCCAGAAGAACTTTGCTTTTAGTTGAGATCCCAGAATTTCTGGTACAATAGCATCTTTCTTACAACAACCTCAGGTGCATAGTATAAAAGCAGAAAGAGATGCTTCCAGCTTTTTCACTCCTTTTGAAAGATCTCAGGTCTGAAAGCACAATTTTATGATGTGCTGAGAGGCACTAACTATGCTTAAGACCTACTGAGACATCGTCCTCGCTCAGGGAGGAGGGAAGGTAGCATCCTTCATCCTTACTGTTCATTACAACCACTTTGTAAGAAGATAAGGGGGGAAGGAAAGGACAGGAAAGTTGAAGCTAGGACAGCGGATGTATAACCACAGCCTGCAAAGATAATCTCCTATATTTTCAGTTGTGGCTGAATCAAGACTAGTGATTCAGGATGTAGAAAGGCATTCCAAATCTTCTGAAACAAAAATTATGCAAGCAAATACTCAATATTAGCTACTGAATGTTTTATCTAAACAGCTTTACGCATACACACACAGAGTAAATAAAAAAGGGATACAGTATTACAACAAAGTGAGAACTTAATTTTTCTTTTTTTTTAAACAAATTATTGAAGATCACTGTGTAGCTGCTCTTTTTATTAATAATAATTTTAAACCAGTAAATAATATGAAGTATAACCCTTCCTGCTAGTGCAGCAATTTTAGTTGTAAAATATTTATCAGAAACATATGTCTAACAGTTAGCAGCAATAGACTAGACTGTGAACCTGTGCTGGTTTTGGCTAGGGTAAAGTTAATTTTCTTCATGATGACACCATTGCGTGGGGCAACAAAGTGGAGGAAGTGTTTAAGAAGGGGAGAAGAATAATCCAGATTCTTTTGAAAGCTGGTTTTGCTATAAAACAAAGGTCAAAGGACCTGCACAGGAAATCCAGTTTTTAGTAATAAAATGGCAAGTTGGGTGTCATCAGATCCCAAAGGATGTGATCAATAAAATAATAGTCATGTCTCCACCAACTAACAAAAAAGAAACACAAGCTTTCTTAGGTGTTGTGGGTTTTTGGAGAATACATATGCCAAATTACAGTCTGACTGTAAGCCCTCTCTATCAAGTGACTTGGAAGAAGAACGACTTTGAATGGGGCCCTGAGCAGCAGCAAGCCTTTGAACAAATTAAACAGGAGATAGTTCGTGCAGCAGCACTTGGGCCAGTCCGGACAGGACAAGATGTGAAAAACATGCTCTACACCTCAGCCAGGGATAACGGCCCCACCTGGAGCCTCTGGCAGAATGCACCTGGAGAGACTTGAGGTCAACCCCTAGGGTTTTGGAGTCAGGGATACAGAAGATCTGAAGCCCGTTACACTCCAACTGAAAAAGAAATATTAGCAGCATATGAAGGAATTCGAGCTGCATCAGAAAACTGATGAAACTTCGGAGTGTTGCCAGAGGAGGTGACTCATGCTGAAGAGGCCCCTCTGTATAATAGATTACCAGAAAATGAAAAGCAATATGCCCTGCTTACAGATGGGTCCTGTCATATTGTGCGAAAACATTGAAGGTGGAAGGCTGCTGTGTGGAGTCCTACACAAGTCACAGAAACTGCTGAAGGACAAGGTAAATCAAGTCAGTTTGCAGAAGTGAAAGCCATCCAGCTGGCTTTAGATATTGTTGAACGAGAAAAATGACCAGTACTTTCTCTCTATACTGACTCATGGATGGTGGCAAATGCCCTGTGGGGCTGGTTGCAGCACTGGAAGCAGAACAACTGGCAGCGCAGAGGTAAACCTATCTGGGCTGCTGAATTATGGCAAGATATTGCTGCCCGGGTAGAGAACCTGGTTGTAAAAGTACATCACGTAGGTACTCACATATCCAAGAGTCGGGCCACTGAAGAACATTGAAACAATGAGCAGGTGGACCAGGCTGCTAAGATTGAAGTGGCTCAGGTGGATCTTGACTGGGAACATAAGGGTCCCAACATTTAGAAAGGGATGCAACATACAAATGGGCTCATGATTGAGAAGTAGACTTGACTATTGATGCCATTGCATAGGTTATCCATGAATGTCAAACGTGCACCATAATCAAACAAACCAAGCAGCTAAAGCCTTTTCAGTATAGAGGACGATAGCTGAAATATCAATACGGGGAAGCCTGGCAGATTGATTATATCACACTCCCACAAACCTGCCATGGCAAGCGCCATGTGCTTACAATGGTGGAAGCAACTACTGGATGGTTGGAAACATACCCTGTGACCCGTGCCACTGCCCGGAATACTACCTTGGGCCTTGAAAAGCAAGTTTTATGGAGACACGGCACCCCAGAAAGAATTGAGTCAGACAATGGTACTCATTTCCGAAGCAACCTCATAGGGCCTGGGCCAAAGAGGACGGCATTGAGTGGTATATCACATCCCTCACATGCACCAGCCTCTGGGAAAATTGAACGATACAATGGACTGCTAAAGACTACACTGAGAGCAATGCATGGTGGGACATTCAAGCATTGGGATACACATTTAGCAGAAGCCACCTGGCTAGTTAACACTAGAGGATCTGCCAGTCGACCTGGCCCTGCCCAAGCAAAACCCCTGTGCACTGTGGAAGGAGGTAAGATCCCCACAGTACATATAAAGAACTTGTTGGGAAAAAACAGTCTGGGTTATTCCTTCCTCAGGAAAGGGTAAACCTATTCATGGGATTGGTTTTGCTCAAGGACCTGGGTGCACTTGGTGGGTAATGCAGAGGATGGGGGAGTTCAATGTGTATCTCAAGGGGATTTAATCCTGGG
This sequence comes from Pygoscelis adeliae, assembly GCF_000699105.1. Classification (NCBI taxonomy): domain Eukaryota; kingdom Metazoa; phylum Chordata; class Aves; order Sphenisciformes; family Spheniscidae; genus Pygoscelis; species Pygoscelis adeliae. The sequence continues at coordinate 1,067,420 of NW_008824540.1, forward strand.
TGAAAATAATCCATTTGAGTTGCATGTTATGGGAATCACTATAGCAGGAACCTCTTGTTGCTAGCCAGACAAGGAGCAAGGGGAGGAGTTCATTGCAATGTTAAACCCTGTAACCTGGCTCAGAGGGACCAGGGGTGGACATTGTAATGGATATACCCTTAAATTGTTGTAACCCATGATTTGAGTTGCATGTTATAGGAATTACTATAACAGGAAGCACCTGAACCAGTGGAGGACAAGCCTTACAAGAAGCAGTGCAAGTGCAGCAGTGACCCGACCTGAGCTGGCTTTGGTGCCCAGTAACTCCACGCAACACACCACCTCTCCTGTCCTGGGTGACCACCATAAGAGGTGGAGCCCAAAGACATGGACTAAATGAACTCAATGGACATTGTGTGGATATTGTGGATATTTTATAAAGGTGGTCCATAGACTAAGGGAATGGTATCTGCGTATTATATCAAAGGATGGGAAGAGGGGTGTTGGGTAATGAGAATGTATTGGATAGTGTGGTACCTGAGCATGACATAAATGATATGGAATAAGGGGTGGAGAATGTGCTGGTTTTGGCTGGGATAGAGTTAATTTTCTTCACAGTAGCTAGTATGGGGCTGTGGTTTGGATTTGTGCTGGAAACAGTGTTGGTAACACAGGGATGCTTTAGTTACCGCTGAGCAGTGCTTACACAGAGCCAAGACCTTTTCTGCTTCTCACCCCACCCCACCAGCAAGTAGGCTGGGGGTGCACAAGAAGCTGGGAGGGGGCACAGCCAGGACAGCTGACCCCAGCTGACCAAAGGGATATTCCATACCATATGACGTCATGCTCAGCAATAAACCAGGAGGGCCGCTGCTCAGGGAGTGGCTGGGCATCGGTCAGTTGGTGGTGAGCAATTGTTTTCATTTGCATCACTTACTTCCTTGGGTTTTATTTCTCTCACTTTGTTATTTTCCTTTTCATTACAATTTATTATTATTATTTTATTTCAATTATTAAACTGTTCTTATCTCAACCCATGAGTTTTCTCACTTTTACCCTTCCAATTCTCTTTTGATTTCCCCCCCATCCTGCTGGGAGGGATAGGGAGTGAGCGAGCAGCTGTGTGGTGCTTAGTTGCTGGCTGGGGTTAAATCACGACAGAACCATATAAGCATTCTCTAATGAGCTTAGTTACCTCAAATTAAACAATTCAGCTTGTTACCACTCTCAGTTTCAATGCTCTATTCAAAATCTTTACAATTTGTTCATTCATTAAAAGAGGTGAAACCCTGTTAGATTCAATAAAACTTTCAGGCAATAGGAAAGACCAGTTGGCTTGCTTAGTCTAAGCTACATTCAGTGCCAAAAACTTTCAAGTTTTAGAAATTATTTTCAAATAAAAAGACACATTCATGTTCACAATTCACAATTACTCTGCTCACTTTAGCCATATAAGTGCTTTTGAAATGTTACTGTGTATTTGTATGCATGTGTGCATGCATCTTCATTAGTTGTCTCTAAGCAAACTAAATGATGAATGTCACCAATTCTTCACAGATATTTAAAGTTACATATAGTATTACATTTGTGAAAAAAACATCCATTAGTTATAACAATGATCTTTATAGACATACTCCTTTCCTGCTAACTTATAAGGTATTAGCAAAATCATCGATGCTAACAAATCATAAAAAGCAGAATAAGCCTGGCCTTATAGCAGAAAGGTGCTGCTGCTATCTTAGATTTCGCACTTCAGCAATCAACTTGCCTCAGTTTCGCCACCAGACCAACATAGGGGTTGCTAAGAAAAGCTTTGTCTAATATATTTTCTGTAGACAATAACAGTGAGACACCAGATGACAACTCCAAACAGATAGCTTGTTTTTTCATGACTTGGCATTAACAATGAGTACACATTCGCCTGTCGAACACTGACTCTGCTTTCAAATTAGCGCATCTTTGATTACTTCTCCAAGGCCTTAAATTCACAGGTTGAGCTGGGCAAAGGTGGTTCTCCTTTACATACTTCCCCCCCGCCTCAGTGTGAACGGGGAGTGCCAAGCATATGCAAGTAAAAAACTCAAATAAAGACCAATGCAGGTCAGTCTTTACTTTACTTTTCATAATGACCATATACTTCTGAAATGGTTTCATTTGCTGAAGCACTTTTTAACATCAGAACTTTAGTCAGTTTTTGAAAAATATTTCAAGCAATTGTTATTTTTTGTTCCAATTCAGTATAAAAGGATTCAAGTTGATGCTTAACATTCAGAGAATGATTGACCATTCAACAGTTTACCTATGTAGTAATTGCCAGTGGTCATCTAGGAATGCAATAACTATCCATTATTTAATACACAAACAAAACTATGTAGTAGCTCTCAAAAGTGGTCAACAAACCTGAAGCTGAACTAAAATTGGCCAAAGATGTCAAGAAAAAAGGATTCTTCAGGTACACGAGCAGTAAACAGAAGCACAGGGAAGACATAGGCCCATTACTAAACAGGGAAGAGAAACTAGTCACTAATAATACTGACAAGGCAGAGGTTCCTGATACCTTCTTTGCCTCTGCCTTTACCAGCATAGCTGGACCCCAGATCACAAGATCAAGTAGGCACGACAGCACATGTGTCAACCCACCAGTGGTGGAAGAAGCGCTCATCTGCAGCTTCTTGCAAGCTCTCAGCCCACATAAATCTGTGGGCCCAGAGGGAATCCATCTCAGGGTGTTAGGAGAAGTGGCTGACATTGTTGCAAGGCCACCGTCTATGATATTTGAAGAGTGGTGCACACCAGAGGAGGTCCCCGATGGCTGAAAAAGGGCAAATATCAAGTCCTGCACCTGGGTCAGAATAACCAAATACCCCAGTACAGGCTAGGGTCTGTGTGCCTGGGGAGCAGCCTTGCTGAAAGGGGCCTGGGGGTCCTGGTGGACAACAAGCTGAACATGAGGCAGCAGTGTGCTGCTGCAAAGGCACACTGAAGGCAAATTGGATCCTGGACTGCATCCATGGGGGCATTACTAGCAGAGACAGAGATGTGATCATCCCACTCCACTGAGTGCTTTTCAGGCTGCATCTGGAGTACCGTGTCCAGTTCTGGTCCCCACATTTCAAGAAAGATGCGGACAGACTGGAGAAGGTCCAAAGGAGTGCCACAAAGACTATCAATGGGCTAGAGAACCTGCCCTATGAAGGAAGACTGAAGGAGTTAAGCCTTTTCTCTCTGGAGAAGAGAAGGGGAGGGCGGGCCTCATCACAGTATTCCAATACTTAAAGGGCAGCTACAAAGAGGACAGAGGCTCTCTTTTTACAAGGAGCCACATGGAGAAGACAAGGGGTTACAGGTACAAGTTGCACGGGGAGAGGTTTCATCTCAACATAAGAAAGAAATTTTTTTACAGTAAGAACAATCACTCACTGGAACAACCTCCCCAGGGGCATAGTACAGCCCCAGTCGCTGGAGGTTTTCAAGATGCAATTGGACAGGGTGCTAGATAATCTCATCTAGGCTCCCTTTCCCACAAAATGTTGGAGCAGATGATTGTTCAAGCCTTCCAACCTGGGTGATTCTATGAAATCTGGAATTATTTGCAGTAAGAAAATGACTGGGTCCTACCATTGCATGCTTCTTGCATTAACAAGTGCCTGAATCACTGTGGATCATTAAGAGGATTTACAGACTTATTAAGAGGTGAATGTATATGAATTTTTCCACAATTTCTCAGATGTTCTGTAATTTGCTTTGATGGTGTACTTACTATAAATATTTATAGGACCAGTAGGACAATACAAGCTTGAAAGCAAAACTGTAATCTGCAGCTATTTCTACAGTAAAATTCTTAGAAAAATCAGTGGAATGTAGCGTGTTACAAATAAATAGTAACTCCAGCACACATAGGCAATATTAACTCAATCTTAGTCTGCCACCTCATCAACACAATAAGACAAGAAAAAATTTAACATCTACCACCATGTTTCAACTTATAAGAAGTCAGTAACACACAGATATTTTGCAGTGGCGTCATCATTAGCAGGGGGCACTTTTCAAGTCTGTTTTGCTATTCTTGGCCTTCGCTCGCATTTGCCATGCTGGTTAGCCTGCCACCAGCCCCAATCACACCGCCCAGACAAGAACAGACATGACTACCAGTGATTCCATCCTTTAGCACACATTTTGTTTCTATACCAAAAACAATTTCAGATTGGTTTGATACTGGTGCAGTAGGGGGCCACACCATGACAGGCCAGATGGTTTAATCCTCCACCAGATACTGAAGAAATTTTATTGCCCTTCTAGGTCTCTCTCCAGTTGAAATTCAGGGCCACTCTGTGCCCCTGTCACTATCATGTACCAAAGGGACCTATCCTTTCCTTCCCTTTCCATAAAACTTCAGACCTGTAAGTCCTTTAAGGCTATATCACATTCAGCCCCAGTCCTAGTGTGAGGGGTGGCTTCAGTGCCAAGCTGGTAGTGGTATGGATCTTTCAGTGTGTATCAGTTTAAATCTTCCAGGTATACACATCCTCAGCAGGCACCAAAGTCGACTAATCAGATCAGAGAGTCTACAATATAGATGTAAAAAGACACTGCTTATTCACCATTGCAAAAAGAAGGCTCAGAAGGCTGCCTGTAAATAGGCTTGCTGTAGTAGCAGTATTAGCAAGGAAGAAGAAATAGGTAATATAAAATCTATGTTGGCACAAAAATAAGCTGGCAATTAAAATACACAGGCTGCTAAGCAAAGAACTTTTATAAACATCTGGAAAGTAAAAAAGCAGAGATCATACCTACAGTTACAAAAAAGGGGAAGGGAAAAAATGGACTGATAACCTGAAGAGTGTGTTACAAGCACATGTTTTTATGTTCTCTGCTTGCCAAAACAGGTTCCTGCCTACAATTTTAGCAGACCGGAGTTAATCCATCACTTTTTTTTATTTTAATACTAAGAGATAGTAAGCTTGGTATTTCCACATTTCATTTTAAAATGAGGTCCAAAAGACAGTCACAACCTGAACTCAGATAACAAACACTGAAAGAGTCGGTGCTAGGGTAGAATGAATAGCAGGGGGCTATGGAGCAGGTGATTCTTCATTTGCGTGTAAAATGTAAAGAATGTATAAAAGTAAACAGAGATTTAAATTATTTATCCTAACCAGTACTAGAAATAGCAAGTAACTTTGGAAAACATATTGAGATATTGAGTATGACAAGAAAAATATGGTATTTTTTCCTTAGACAGACTTCTGTGTTTCAAAGGACAGAACTCTGAAAGCTTTAAGAACAGTGTGAGGTAGATGCTTGTGCAGGAGGAGACAAGTCACCTTGTGCCTCATTAGAGGCACTATTTCTGACAGCGTTGCCTACCAAATGGGTCTGGAAGAAGGGAAAAGGAATACATAACCTTCAAGAGAGCCTGAATTTGCTCATACTCTTATAACACAAAAAGCTATATACCAAGATCTTTTGTATATTTTAACTCTTGGCATGGCAGACATAACCTATCTACTATTTGTTTCTGTACCCAGCAAACCCTATTCTGAAATCACAAGGACAACAGCAAAACATCTTCCAGGAATTTCATTCTCTCCAGATAAAAGAGAGAACAATATTTGAAGAAGGTTTTAATGAAACAGCATGGACCAGATGATTCCATGCAAGTACCAGCGTCTGGTAGCAGGCACAAGTACTTCAGTCCTTGTGTATATCCAGTTGGTCATTCTGCTCTGGGCCTCCCCCCTCTAATGATCAGTGGTAGACTGTTCTTGGGCCCCAAAATTAAATAAAAGCTCTCCCAAAGAGATAAGGAAAGGATATACTATTGAAGGCTGTTGGCATGAAGTACCATGCATGGAGTCAAGTGGCTTTTTGGGTTGTTTTGGCTTTTTTTTTTTTTTTTTTTTTTTTTTTTTTTTGTTGTTGTGTTGTTTTGGTTGGTGTTTTGGTTTTTAAACTGCTACTGGCATAAGCATCCCATCACCCATCCTAGGAAAAACAAGTAATTTTTTGTTGTTGTTGTTCTGATTAGATGTGTGATAACGCTTTTCCTAGTCTGTACACCAATTAATGTTGATGTAGGTTTTCTCATTTTAAGACTAGATTTTCTCCACTGAAATATGGTAACTTTTAAATTGATTTGACTAAGCTCAAAATCCCCTTGATTTCAACACTACAACAGTATGCTATTATTATTATGTTGAACTATTTTTGTAAAAATCAAAGCTAAAGGATTTTAGGGGAAGCTCCACAGGATGTATGATTTCCTAACACATTTGTCAGTGCTTCCTTCTCTACTGCATTACCTGAGAGACCTCATTTCTCCTTATACAGTAAAATGGATAATTCTTAAATGGTAGTTTACTTTGAGCTCCCTTGATACTGTAGAAAAGATAACAGCAGCAATTTCTCTGAGGACCACTAGACTAGAAAGCATGCTTTCCCTTCAGTCCTTTCTGCCTAACTTGTTTTAAGCTCGCTGCTTTTAGATCATAGAATATCTCGAGTTGAAAGGGACCCATAAGGATCATCCAGTCTAACTCCCTGCTCCTCAAAGGACTACCTAACACTAAATCATATAACTAAGAGCATCCTCCAGACGCTCCTTGAACTCTGACAGGCTTGGTGCTGTGGGGAGCCTGTTCCAGTGACTGACCACCCTTTCAGTGAAGAACCTTTTCCTAATGTCCCAATCCGAACTTCCCCTCATGCAGCTTCATTCCATTTCCGCATGTCCTATCACTGGTCACCAGAGAGGAGATCAGCACCTCCCCTTCCGCTGCCCACCTTGAGGAAGTTGTAGACTGCAATGAGGTCACCCCTCAGCCTCCTCTTCTCCAAACTGAACAAAACAAATTACCTCAACTGCTCCTCATAAGTCTTGCCCTCAGAGGCCTTTCACCATCTTGGTTGCCCTCCTCTGGACACGCTCTAATACTTTGACATCCTTCTTCTATTGAGGCACTCAAAACTGCACACAGTACTCAAGGTGGGGCCACACCAGTGCAGTGTGGAGTGGGACAATCACCTCCCTCGACCAGCTCGCTATACTGTGCTTGATGCACCGCAGGACATGGTTGGCCCTTTCGGCTGCCAGGGCACACTGTTGACTCATATTCAACTTGCCATCAGCCCAAACCTAAGAAAGATATGTCTGCTTGCTGAGAGATGTGGTAAAGGAAGTTCGGCAAGAAAGATTCTGATTATGCAAGGCTTCAAAGACTGAATACCATGTTTTGATTATGCAAAAGTTGAGTGGCAGTAACAGTTCACCTGCTTTTCTCCAAAGCCTGTCTAGCTCATTCCAGATACCATAATTTCATCCAAAATTCTGAGCCATGAAACAAAATCCTCTGCACGTAGTTAGTACTCTTCTATCAGCAGTTCTTCACAACATAGGTGAAAAAAGATTCTTTCAGGATTACACTTGCTCCTTGATTCAGGTTGGAAGGGAAATGAGTAACACCTCAGTGACTGAGAATTGAAGAAAAATGAGAAGCCTGGAATGAGAAAGTTCCCCTTTTCCATGGCCTCATCTCCCAAATGTGAGAAGTCGATTTCAAATGTGTTGAGAGTTTTAAATGCTCAGACCAACAGCATTTGTAACCATTCCCAGATTTGCCACTGGTTTATGTCTGTCATTAAAATATGCCCTGCTCAGTATCTTAAAAGCAAAAACCAGACCTCATAGGCTGCTTGCAAACAATGCCTAATGGTTATTCTGGGGAGAGGGGAAAACAGCCTATAGCAGAACCTGTAGCACTTGTGCAGGTTCTGTTGAATATCTCCAGAAAAAGTTTATACATGCATTATGAACTCCTTCACTGTAGAAGACACCACAGAGGATCAAGAGAATGCTTTCAAGTACTTCCATAAAAGCCTGGGTTTTCAAGTTGTCATCTTCTCCTTATTCCCCAAAACTGAGTCTCAATTGTCGTTATCCTTTCTTCTGTCTGGGAAGATAAATTATAATCTCATATTTATATTACAGAAAAAGTATAAGCATTTTAAATTACAGAAACAACTGAAAACAGGACAATACAATAAAATTTGCTTGATAGCATTACCAATCAAAGCTGCTAGCAGCTTACTGTCTTGAAGCTTCCAAGCACAGCCGCAGCCACAGTATTTTGCCCTTTAACAACTTCCACTCCGTTTGAAATGGCTTTATGAAGAATCCATTAACCTACCCATGCTGCAGGGAGGCAATACTGCCCACATCGTGCCATCAAGGGAACTGAATCAGTTCAAGTAATTCACCCCAAGTCACATCAGAAGTTTAACAAAACCAAGATGAGAGGAAGACAGATCCAACTCCTGATCCTCAAAGTTTTAATTCTCCAAACAAACTGAAACACTCAGTCTACGCACTGATCATTTCCCACCTGTTTTAATACAGGCAATTCTGGAATAGAAGACAACTACAGCAGAGCTACAGTGTGCAACAGTGGAGAACAACATGCTTTTGAAATTTAATAAGTGTAAGCAGGGAGAAAGTAGTAATGAAAGCTGGAGAATAACCTTTCTGCCCATACTGGCTGGAAGTACCATATTATCATTAGTAACTGTATCAGGAAAGAATCTCAACTTTAGTGCATCCACAATTATGTGACCAATTTAATTGCCAGATTTGCAACCTGTTCTTAAGCATTGCAGTGAGTACCTAAATGTTCAATATTCAATAAATCTGTGAAACTGTGGTGTGAGCGGCTATAGTCAATTGAAGTGCATTAAACAGCATCATGAATTAAAAAAATAATCAAGTGACTGCCACAAGTTTCAGGAACTGGTCACTGATTACTACTTTGAGAACCAGTTGGCTTACACTATACAGTATTTTGAATTCTCTGCTTAGATGAACTCATAGGAGAAATATTGAAGATAGCAGGATACTGAGTATCACTGGAGAGCCTGATCTAAAGCTGGAAAGCCTTTTATTTAGAAAATGAATCTATATTTCATAGCTGATTTGCAGGTTCTCTCTCTAGATTTCTTATGTCCCCATGCAGCTTTATTCGTCTAAAAATTAGATAAGTACAGTGAGGTTAGCATTATTGTCTGTAAGGTCAAGTTAGAAAGAATCTAGGTTTTATTTTCTCAACTAAACTTTTTAATATATTGTAGATTGGAATATCAGAAAGTAAAACAAGTTCACATGTACAGAGAATTAAGGTGATGCACAGAAATGCAAAGTGGGATAGAGACCACACAATATACACTACATAACACCGTCCATATGCTGAAGTTTTTATAGGAGCAAGCACTTTTTTTAAAAAGCAATTCAATTCTTTTAATGGAACCATTAAAAAAAATGAAACCAGGAAGCTGGGTTCTTCCCACTAAACTGTGATAATCCTTTGTAACAGGAAAATTTAGAAATTATATAGAAAATTTAATTTGGGCTGTCCCTGCATTCAACTCGGGAAGCTGTTGATTAGTTCCTGTTGTGGTTTTCCTAATAGGTATCAGATGAAATTTATGGACAGGAATTGATTTTTCAGGCTTAGTGCCAACCTCCCTGCTGACTGGGTTTGGGGTTTATTTAGCAGCTTCAGCCTACTTCCAAAGTGTAGAATTTGGGCTGACAGTTTACCTTTAGAAATATCACACAGAATACTTGTCAACAACTGTCCACAAGCGTATGATTTTCTACAATGAAGCGTATAATTTTGAGAACTTCATGATGCCTTTGAAAGGTTACACTGTGGTGATCAGTCAGTGTAATACTAAACTTATCTTTTCTTTCCTCTACTATGTTTAATATAGCAGGTTGAATTTTTATACAGGCTTTCTCTCTTCCAAAGCAAACATATTAATGTTATTTCCCCTCTATTTCTTTCCTGAAAAGCAGTAACAAAAGCCAGAAAACAAAAGGCTCATAATATAAATTGTAACATGAAAAAAATATTTAACAAATTGCACAGACACAATTTCAGAAAGAAAATAAAAATTACTAGATTTGGGAATAGTTTATTACTGCAGCGGACACACCTTTCCTGTATGTGTTTATTTGTGCATAAGTGAAATGACGGTCCATCTGAAGGACAGGAAGGAAAGAGAAGCTTAACCATTCTCAGTTAACCCTCACACTTTACCACACCAAAGATCTTCAATAACATGACATCTCTGGACTACCCAGAACCTGCTCCAGCCACTGATAATCTTAATCTGTAGTCACAGCTTGCATTTCCACAGCAATCGAACACTTAACTGGAAATTACTTTTTCTTCTCTAACCCAGTTATAAAGCATGCAAATGGAATGCAGTTCCTACATATGCTGCATCCTAAGAAATTAAACTGCTATAAACTGTATTGATTTTAGCAGCATTAATTTCATGTATCCAAACAAGGTAGGACTGTATAAAAAAAAAAAAATAAGACTCTAAAGTGGCGTACCTATGTAAAAAGCTTCATTCATTTCTTATTCTAACATTGCTTTACCAGTAATTTAGCTTCTTATACCTTAATTTTTCAAATGCAACAATTTCATTTTTACTCCAAAAGCTACCTGCCTACACTGAGATTTTAATCAGCTTAGAGAACATGCACAGGAGAAATGGAGGGGAAAACGAAAATAAAGAGCAGAAAGGTGTCAACATTTATTTTATAATCAGCTGCAAGTACAGTCAAGATATTTACAGAAAGGACAGATTCACATCATTTCCAGCCTATTCAGATGAAGAATTTATTAGTAATAAAGCCAAAAGATACACTTCTAGCATTCAGAAACATATCCAAGCTTCCTTTACCAGAGATACTGAATAAGATAAGACATGTAGGGAGAATTAAAGTTACACTAAGTGAAGTGATACTATTAGGAAAAATAGGGACAAAATTTGGGGCACTCAACCCTTCAGATACTAAAGAGGAAAAGCCAGCTTCTGTATAGATTTGGAATAATTGCTCATGGTTAACAATTATACCATTAATACACCCAAGAACTTGTCTGTTTTTCTAACAGTATCAGCTGGTCGTTCTGCAAGCCATGCCACATCCTGAAACCACAACACAAAGTTATACTACTCAAGCATTACAGATGCACTTTTTCTTGCTGGAATTTGTCACTGTTGGGGAAGCTGTGATGAGTCCAGTTTTAGTTCTAGAGAAGGTCTCGGCTTTCTTGGTGATGCTTAAGTCCCTTGACCCAAGAAATATACAGTAGAGAGAGAAAGAACAGCTATCTAATTTTAAAAGGCCCAACTATTCAAAGAAAACTTGGGAAGCTTTTGGGGGATGTGGATTGGTTTAAGTGATGTCTCATGTCTCACTGAAAATTAATTCTTAAAATACACTGGTGTAATTAATACTTTTCTGCCCAGATTTGCTAAGGAGAGGATTTAAAACTCACTCTTGCTTTAATGAATATCATCTACCGTCTTTTCTGCTACCTTGTTTGAAGTGGCGAGCTACACTTCTGAGGCTTGTCAGGGGCTTAAAGAGTACAGTCAGTCATGCTCTCTGTTGTCAGCCTCAGCTGTCTGCTCTGCACCAAAACCGTGTCATACAGTCTGGCATTTCAGTGGATACCATTTACATTAAATCTTTGATTGCTCCCTCTAGGATTAATTTGGTCAATAATTAATATTTGGCATTTTTTAAATTAACACTATAATGGAAGATATATATATCCATTTCTCTGCATATCTGACTCCATAATTAATTGTCAGCATTTTTAATTCCCTGTAATTAATTTATTACATTATCTGTTTATGAGCTGAACTTATTCACATCGTTAATAATTTTCTACTTAAAAGTTTTATACATTGCTCCTCTGCATCAGTATTTCATCATTCAATCATTTTAGATAGTACTGATCAATTCCAATAATCATTTCCCAGATGACTTGATAATGTACCACGGCAGCTACTAACTTCTTTCATTCCTGCCATTACCTTAAATTAATTATATTCTCATCCCTGGAACACTTTAATTCTTCTCAAATTTAGGCCTTTCAGATTCTTGCCTTATTCAATAACACTATTCATACTGAAGCAGTCATATCACACCCACAAAATTTGCTTCTACCAATCTCACTCCAGACATACTCCTCCACAAAATAGGCCTCAGCCCACCCCAGCTAATAAAGATTTCTTCTCTACTACATTTCTGAACAAGCCTCACTTTGCCCTTCTGAATGACCTATTCCTCAGACAAACAATAGTGGTTTCTCAGTTTGGGTTTTTTTTATTTTATTTTATCTTTTTAAACCAGTTTCTCTATGGTTTTTGAGTTGTTTGGGTTTTTTTGGTTGGTTGGGTTTTGTGGTTTTTTTTTTTTACATGAACACAAAATCATAATGGATCACATCTTGTTACCTCCTTTCTATAGTACACATACTCCCACCAGTTGTGTAGGCTCTTTGTCCCCTCCCTTGAATTTTTATGTTGAAGCTATTCCCAAAGCTTGCATGTGTGAACATACAAAAAAACCACAAGTCTCAAGTAGACTATCACGTTAAAAATATTACTGCTTATCTATTAGCCCATGGTGGATTTTTGGATTCTATAACTTGCTCAACTAAACCATCAACAGATATTATGGTGATGACATTCTAAAAAAATATTTTGGGTACAACATTTGAGAGATGCAACACAGCTGTAAACTGCATCTTTAATATCCTCAATTAGCATTGTTTTCCCAATAAAATCTCCCAATTGTGGAAAATACCTTCTCAAACAGTTTAAGATATTTTATTAGATTATCCACTTAACTTTGTTTTCAATTGCTTGTACTGCCTTGGGAACAGAACTTCAAAATATTTGGAAAACTGAAAATGATCATGAAGTCATTTAGTTAGCAGATTGGCACAAAAATTACATAATGCAATACATGAGCCTAAGAGTCCCATGAATGTGGCACTCTGATTTTTAGATGCTATTAGACATTTCAATGCTTACAAATTGATCAGGAGGTCAGTTTGATTTACTTATAAGATATTCTTTCCTATTTCAGTTTTTCCACTTAAAGATTGTCTTTTAAAGTAAAGTGACATTCCACAAAAAATTATCTCCTAACAGCTAAGAGCTTTTGGTGTATATGTTCCTTTTCCATAAAAGAGGATATGACCCACCAAAGGAGTACTGAAACTTAGGTTGCAATCTCTTGAAAGAATGATATAAAATTTGATAGAGCAAAATTGCTAAGGTGTTGCCTGTGTATGCCCATATAGATATAATTTTATAATAATATTGTCATAATTTTCAATATAACAAGATTAAATTAGTTTGCTGTTTAAACTGTGAGTTGTTTAGGTATTTGTGTTCTGCTTTTCTGAGGAAAATAAGCACTGTGAATTTAACAATTCATGGTTGCACAGCAATGAAGCGTTAAACAGTAAGTCTGAAGAGTACTTTCTCACTATGTGCTTATGATTAGGCTTGCAAATCTACTCTTATAAGTGAGATATTATACAGATTAGTATGACGATGGCAGGGCTTATCTATGTTAGTCTAATAACCTTGTATTTTTCATATTATATATATTTCATATATTACCTGCCGTCTTCTTGTGCTTCATGTACTAAGGATACAGCTTTTGCAATTCTTGGAAAACAAGACTTTTTTTTTTTAATTATTACACAGCAACAAGGCTAGGAAAAATTCTGAGAGAAAAATTTATGATAGAAAACTTCCGTTAGAATAAAGGCAAATGACACCTGTATGCAGCCCACCTACCCCTCAGACCTTTACTGAGGTGTATCTAATTTAGATTAGATTGTCTAGCCAATCTTGCTTCTAAACTATGTGGAGAGGCATTTCCAGAAGTGCGAGGAAAGGAAAACCAGCACACAACACGAAAAGCCTTTAAAAAATTCTGACTAGCTTTGCTAAAAGCATCTTCCCTGGCCTGGAGTAGAGTGAACTGTCTCATTCTGGAAATATTTATGCTCTGACACATAAAAGGCACAATTCATGTTAAGGAAGGATTCAAATTCTACTGAAAGTATACCTTCCTAAATCTTGCAGCTGCTGCCCCATATAAAATGCTGAATGCTTTTTCAGAAAAGATTAAGCAACTCCTCTATACTACTAATTCTTATGCTGATTACTAGGGGCAAATTCTTATTGTTGTAGTTTGCTTTGAAAAATCCTTTTACTTTGAAGAGACTCCTAAGCAGCTTCTCTCTTAGTGCATATAGACCAGTGAACGAAGCACAGAATTTTTTTATTTGATTTATAAAATATAATCACACTTGCAAACACTGTATATATGTATGGGGATACATACAGATAGTCTTATCCTCATTTGAACTGACCTGATTTACTTAGTTATAAGGAAGAGATTTTGATGTAAACAAACAAAAAAATACTAGTACATTAATGTTTAACATTATTGGGAAAACTACATTTAGTTGAAGGCATGCATTTTGAGCAGGACCTCAGTTCCTCATTCTGTTATGACTTTTCTCCATATTACTAAACAAATTCCCTACCTACACTGTTCTTCAGCTGCCTTCTCTAAAAAGCAGCTAATACCATTACCCCTTCTTGTATGCTTTTCTTCCCTCTATCTTGTCTGGTTCACCTACACCTAACCTTCAATGTTTTCTTATTGATTAGTACACAAACTATCACAGGACTTCAACTGTGGTCGTCTAAATATCACCTTTCTCTTCTTCTACATACATAGAGCACAGTAAGAACTATCTCCCTGCAAACTCTTCATTACTATACCATTTCGCAGATTATTTTTTTTTATATTTATAGAATAACATTTTAACTGCTTTTGTGTTTGCTGTTTTTATGATCAACATTCTTCAAGTCTTCTGTATAATCACTGATTACACTCTAAAGTGAAACCTGTTAGAAGAGTTTGAGACTATTCTCCATCACGTTAGGCAGCCATACAGATGTGAAAAATGCTACCACTTTTATTTGCTTTCAAAGATGTTAGATTTCCTTGACTGAAGAGACTAGAAATTAATAATGAGCTGCATTTGTGCAGATAAAATAAATACACTACTTTTATTTCCAGTTTATTAGTAGTTTTCCAACAATACCAGAATCTCACCATCAGCAACATTCAATAGATTCTAAACCACAACGTAATAGGCTTTCCTAAATTACAAAAAATACATGTTGTTCTTACATATAGGAAATACAGCACATATAGTCTGCTAATGCAGGAACTAGATTGTTTTAGAGAACACTTTTTCTTCAAAGCATTTTTAACTTTCAGTTTTCTAAATGTGAAATAGCCTACTAAGCAATTTATTTCAGTATGTCCTTGAAAAACATTTTATTTTGAATAAGACACGCAGATCCGGGGTACAAGTCAAAATCCACAGCTAACAAGTCAATAGACATCCATATAGTGAGACTAACAGAATTTTCAGTCTTGTAAACAGCAAGTCTTCTCCAACCAGACCAGGCACAACTAGGTCTTTTAGGGTAAAGGCACGTGTATTTTTATACTTTTAAGTTGTTACAGTTTGTTTCTGCCTTTGATTTTTAAAGCAGGAAAAGTACAGACAAATTATTTGGCTTTGGAATAAGTACCAATATTTTTTTTTTTAAAGGCTAAAAAGATTCTTGCTTATCCCTTTCTTTAGCTAATAAAGAGTTCATATTTTCACAATAGCCTTATGGATCAATTTAGTGATGACTATAGAAATCATCACTAGAGCAATCATAAAGTCATTAACAATAAAGTTATGCCTTTATTGTCAGCATGACTATTTCTCAAAACATTGCAAGGTTTTCCACAGAATATCCTGTACTTGTCATCAATTTCGTCACATTCCAATAGCAAAAAAAAACCAAACCCTAAAATCAATTCTGCAGCCAGAAAAGTCAAATCGATACAACAATTAAATCCACACTGGGAGACAGGAAGTAAATGTGTTAGTCCAATAGCCTGAAAAATTGCTTGAAGCAGTGCATCGAATAAAGCTTTTCTCTTCATGGTAAAATTGCAACTGAGACAGAGTTTCTCTTCAAACAAATTTTCTAGTCAAAACAGTTATCTTTGGTGATATTCGTAACCAATGCTAAAAAAATGTTGCTCAGAAGTCTCAGGCTCCCATTGTAAAAAAATATGACTTTGAATCATAGCCAGCCTTTCACATTTGACTACATTTATCACATTTTGATAAAGTGAAAAGGGAAAACAAGCCCCATGAAGAATTCAGTCACACTATTATGCAGAAAATACTTTCACTAATGGAGCAACAAAAGCAAGAAAAGATGCAAAAAATATTTTCCCAATACAGCACTTGAAAATTCTTCAAAACAAAGGCCTTCAGTCTAGTTTTAAAGTATTCTGTCCTTCCTCCCCACCAACAGATGTTGGCTTCATGAAAGTTTAAAATAATTACCAAAACACTGGGGGATGTCGGGGAGTGTTGTTTAGTTGGTTGTTTGGTTTTTTTAATACCTCTACATTAGGTCAACTTGTGTTGGGAGTCTTGCTAACAAAACCATTTAAAGACTATTATGCATTTGTTCTTGAAGTTATTATAGTATGAAAGTTGTATACAGCACAGAAATTTTCTCTCACTGGAGGCCCATATCGGTAGAGACATCAACAATATCTGCTATCCACTGAACCATAGTGAAAGCCAACTCTAAGAAACAATGGATTTAGAGCAGGAAGAGACTGCATGAATTTTTGCCTAAAAAAAAGTTTTGCTAACTCTTATCAGCCTCTACAAGTTTACAGGAAACACTTTATACAAGCTACTAAGAAATAAGACAATTCTCCATTAATTCCCTGTCAATTGAATTAACTAAAGTTAATATCATCATTGCTACTGAAACCAGAAGGGAACAAGTTATGTTAAACAAGAATACACAGTCCTAATTAATGTGAAAAGTGAGAGTACATCAGAAGACCTCCTGCTTGGCACTTAGAGGTATTTGTCAAGACCACCAAAGCCATTTTGAGACAGTTTTTTCCCCTACTTCACCTAAATTCCAATCTGAGAGATTAAATAGATTAGGTTTCAGGAGGACTTGCAGAGCATTCCTTAAAAGAGTAAAAAGACCACAAAATTTAAACTGTCACAGTCCTTGTGACTTCCTCACTGCTGGTACCAAAATTCATTTACTGTCAAGGAAAAAAAGAAAAACTTGTTTGTAGTTAAGAAATACTGAATTTCTTAGAGGAAAGCCTGTTTTTGAAAAAAACTGCACATTATGAATGTAAACCTGGGTGGTGCTCAGGTACCTGAACTTAGGCTCACAATTGAAAGTTTATGACTTTTGATGTTATAGTGAAGGATTAGGTAAGCCTTTATATTATTCCAGCAATTGCTACTGAATATAGTTTTCTTCACAAACCCATCTCCATAAGAGGCTTATCTAAATAATAATAATCTTGAAGTTTTGGAAAAAAACTAGTTCATTTGCTACACTCTTTAATTGTTCCTGAATCTCTGATGATAATCACTTGGCGATCCACCACTGTCTGCAGAAACAGTGAAAATATGACAGAAAGTGCTTTCTAAAAATAAACACATGTAAAGATCACATAGCATACCTGGTTGAACCCACCTCCATTCACCTTAATGCAGTTGAAGAGTGAGACACTTGAAATAAATCTTTTGAAAACCATTCTCTGTGTTCAGTCTCTACACAAGGAAATGAAATCACAGCCTAGGTTTTGACTTTAGCGTTGTACTCATGGCCTGCCATGCCACAGCTACACACACCTCTGCTATAGAGAGTAGACAGATGCATAGAAAAAAAAAACACACCACTAAAATAACATGACCTTAAACTTTTGGTGTTAACATTACCAAGAACTATTGAATCCACTGTTACTTTTCATTTAAACAGCTATTACACATGGAAGGCAGGGGAGACATTCTCATTCTGAAAGCATTGAAGGTTAAACAATTAGCAAACTACATCCCAAACCTTGCAAGGAAAGATTGATTGTTCCAAAACTTAACACACTATTCTTTATAGGATTGATTTATTTTCTCCCTACTTTTTTTATAGGGTGCCTCTATACGTCAATATAGGTAGTTTCCCCTCCCTCCACTTCCCACGGAGCAGGACTGCAATGCAAATGAATCAAATAGCAGTGCAGTTTAAGTATAAAATGAACTAGAAAAAGCAGGTAGGATACAGTGAAGTACAACAGAATAGGTACAATAATTAAGTGGTTTATATATGTTAAGTATTGAAAGAATATTTTTTGATAAATGACAGTCAAATCTTTCCCCTGGATGGAGCATGAGGAAGGGAGAGCTTAGCATATTTATCTTCATAGTGCTCAGTAAAATAAATCTAAAATTTAATACAGCAGGCAATCTGCCTTCAGTTATGTGGTTTCCTTTGAAGCCTCTATAGCAAGTTTCTAAGCAGCTGCAGTGTGCTACAACTCAAGGAAAGGAAAACTACTCACCTTATCAAGACTGATGTCTCTCAGACAACTGAATTCCTTGGTCTCATCAGTACAACTTACATCAAACAAACAGTAGATTTTCTTTTAGAGGATAAGATTGTGGTTTAAGCAGTTGTCTGTTAAGAAGTTTGCAAGATTAGCTGCCTGATAGCCAGGAACCTCTCTTGATTAGCAACAGTTGGGGGAAAATACCTTAGGATTTATTCTACTACAAGAAAAAAACTTCACTGAAAACACACCTGGACTGAAAATGTGTTATGTCTATCTTTTTACTACATTTGTAGTTTTATTGAATGACTTAAAACATGAACTTCCAAATTTTATGTCAATATGAGCTGAGATTCCTGGACCTTAAAGGCATTTCTTCTTCCAAGAAAGTTTCAGAACCTGCAGTTATCTATATGGCAGGTCTATCTGAAGGAATAAAGCAATCTTTCCTTTCTCTTTGCCCATTCACTATAGCTAGCAGCCAGTGCACACTAGAAATTGGGCTGGTGATTCTGTAAGGGGTCCTTCCACCTCCATGTCATTATGAAGGTAGTAACGCTATTTCACATCTTGTGTACTCTAGTATTGCTGGCGGTACAGAATTTCTTTTTAGGCTTGACACAGGACAGACGTTCTGCCCTTGTACATCTTTCTCCCCCTCCCTATCCCCCTTCCCAGGTTGTTCTTTTTTCTGAACATTTTATTTATCAGATAAAGCCCCAAATCATCCCTGGAGTATATGCCCTGCTCAGCTGCTTATAGAACAATGGATCAGGACAAAGTTGCTTATACAATTGTGCAGGACAAAGATATGTATTAAGGCTTCAGGCTTGACAAAGATTAAGTATTTCAAGCCCCAATACAAATAATGAGGAAGAAGACTTCTTGTCACCATATGTCTTTGCATGTAAGGATCAGTCTTGCATACAGTTTAGATTGATGAGGATAATCAATACAGAAGACAAGGCGGTAGTTCACAGTGGTTCAAAGCAAAGTTGGAGGAGTTTGAAAGTGTTGCAGTCTTAAGGAATAGGGAAAATGCCAATGAAGAAAAAATTAGTGTGTTGAACAGGATCCCACACTAACGCAAGAAGAAAAGAGTATATTGAGTATCACATCAGCAGGTAGAGAACATACAGCCACAAAGTGAGGACTGGATTCAAGAATGACATCCAAGTCCTACTGTTTACCCACAAAAGAACCCACACAAACACTCTACAGCTACTTGAATGGTTTCTCTGAAGCGTAAAGACAAAAAAACCCCACCCCATACCACCCACAAACACACCCAAACACTTTGATATGGAAGTTCTCTAAATAGCCTACTGGATGTATTTCCAGACACCCTTCAGTAGACCAGACAATTTTTTTTTAACCTGACCTCCAAAGCGTTTAACATAGCTTGCTTCTTTTACTGTATTTTATTTCTCTTACGATGGACTTTATGTCAGTGTAAATGCCTCTTGCAGGAACAGTTCCAGTAAATAGTACACTGGATATTGTTGTGTTTGGGTGAGGTGGTTCCAAATATCCCATTCAGGCAAATTCTTGGCAAGGAAGGTCGCCCATCTCTATCCCGTCATCCCCTGTCCCATCCCCAAGTTATGCCCAAATAAACAAGCTATAGGGTGTCCTTCAGAAATTAGTACCAGTGTAGCATTTTCTGTCCACCTGTAGAAATTCTGAATCTCTTACAGTGATGATGGAGTTGGTAGCCCATATCCTTTTTCAGGCTTGGGTCCTATTTATAGGTTATATAGGTTTTTCAGCAAAGCCTCTTCATTCATCAAAGCCTCTTCATCCATCAAAACAACACAACGACCTTTAACATGAGTTACTTCTGTCTTAAATGAACAGATATTAAATAGATTATAGGCATGTCTGATGTTATCATTTCAGCCCACATACAGGTTTCCCAGCTTTGTTTTTTTCCTTCATACATCTTAGATACATACAGCCAACATATTGAGATGTCTTCAAGAACCATAATCCTATCACAGTGTCCCAAAAAAGCAGCATTGCCTATTGGAAAGTGCACTGGACTGGGCCACAGGGACTAAGACTTCATTACTTCGTGTGCACTGTTTTTTTGATATCTGTCAGAAAAATCAGTCCATCCTTCCTCAGCTTCATTACTTCTACAAAAGGAAGGGATGATAACCTCAAAACCTTTTACAAATTAACAGTTGAAAAATGCAGTACATTAACTAGCCAGGGCTAGCTACCTAGTTCTTCTAGTCTCCAAAGCAGCCAAGTATTCCTCAATCTCAGTATTTTCCTCCTCAAACTATACAAGCTTTTGCAGACATGGTGCACCCTAGTCATAGTCTCACAGGTTTAACATCCACAATTTTTACCCTCTCAAAGCAGGAGAGGAAAATAATTCCTTTGGTGACCACTTGTTTTGCTGAGCCCTTAAGCAAGCTGATCAGGAAATTAGTGAACAAACAGATCTAATGCATTTCCCCCAAAGACAGGAGTGCTTTAAGATCTGTATTTGCCTGATTTTTATTGTGACATGGGGGTGGGTGTCTTGTCACGGAGTTTTTCTCGTTGTTTTTAATGTCTCTCTAGTTTACCATTCTCTGATGACCTTTGTTTAGAAAACCAAATTAGAAGCTTCATATCTACTTTTTGCCAGGACTTAATGACAAACCTTGCTGTGTGCACAGTAATTATTTCTCCTGTCACACATCTTCAGGTTTGTGACAAAGATTATATTTCCAAGCAGTTCCAAAGACAGCTGATCAATATATAATCCATTAACAATTATGTATTTAATTTCAGGCAGAAGCTTTTAGAATCAGTTTTCTGAACTACAGCAAGCACGTAAAGCCATTCTTTTTTACCAAAGCATCACTTTCTCTTCTTAAGATGAATTCAGTAAAGTTGCCACTCAGAGAGTAAGAACTGCATTGATTAAATTAACAAAATCTAAAAGTTAGAAACAGATTTTCTGAAGGCTTATATGGGCAACAGTAACTTGTTTGTGCCAGAACTACTACATGTAATTAATCTAGATCACAGTTTCCCCTTTCACTTACCCAAAACGTTGGGGCAGAAGTTGCTGCAGGACAGAGCAACTTCTTGTTGCTGTCAAGATTCTGATCTTGACTACAGCTGATTAAACAAAGCTGATTTTCTACTTCCTTTTCCTTATAATGTATTTCCTCACTAAGATCTTCAGGTGAGGGATTCTATATAAATACAAAAGATCTCATGAGCTGAAACACTTGCTTCCTCACAAGACAAAAACGTCACATGAAGTAATAAGTAGAGCTGAAGCAGGATGACATGACTCAAAATCCTTAAGAGCAAAATTTGTCTATGTTCCGCAAGAAGTCCTCAGGAATTAAAGCACAACCAGAATACAGTTTCATTCCCATAACATTCTCTGTCATGTCATGACTGTTACTGTAACATTCAAGACCTTAGTGTTGAATCACAGAAGTATTATAGCAACCTATTTCTATGTAAGGCATGCCTTTTACCTGTTGTCAGTTAGAACCTATTCTCTCCACTCTGAGTTTTTCTCTCATTTAATCCTGCCAGAAGAAAAACAGCTTCACAGAGTCACACGCAAATGCACATATGATATATAAATGCTCTAATTAACATCTCATTACTAATTCTTCCACTAGTACATTAGGTGACAGCTAACATCCAGGTGAAGGGTGCTTCATTTAGGTTTTGCTGTTTTGTTACTATTTACATAACACAGTAAGCAGGAAGCAAATGCTCTGCAGGTGATGATTTAACAACAGGAGAAACTTGTAGTTGCCACATAACCCAAAAGATGCTCTAGAAATAACAGCAACGTAATGACCTTAAGAACACTTAACCACCCATCCACTGTGAAGCAGCAATAAATATATCTAGCTCATCCATCTTTCCTATGTAGTGCTACATAGTTTAGTGGCTTTTCCAGGGTTTATCACACTACTCAGACTGCAACACATCATCTCACCTAGTGAGACTAAGAGCTACCTAGGTAAGCCATTTTTGAACCTGCCCTAGCCACCTGCAGGTCTGTACCGCTTTCCTTTAAGGGAAAGTATCACTTTGCTTTTAGTAAGGTTGACAGAATGGATTTGTACCATCTACAAACACACCTTACAATACATTTCCCTGCAGCAACTACTATTAAGTGGCCATGGTTCTGGATAATATCAACACACATGTAGACCAACAAAATTCCCTATCACTACTTCGTGTTAAATGACCGTATTTAATTATATTTGATTACCTGCAAAAATAGTACCCAATTTGTTCACTGCCAGTGCAAACACTTTAGAATTAGACCTTCACTGAAATTTGTCATACCAGGACTGAAAGAGGTTTCATCTAGGTCAAAACTTTGAGAATTCATCTGAACCTAATTCAAGTTTCCTAGGAGTACAACATGGATGGCAAATTTCATCAAAAGCAAGTCCCATTGTCCTTGCCTCTAGCTAAAAAAAAAAAAATTTGAAAACAAACAAACAAAAAGACACTGAAAACAGTCACCTTCTCACCAAGTTGTGGTAGAGGAGCTGAGTTCTAACTTGAACAAGGAAGGAAAGACAGACAAATGAAACATGAGGAAAAAGCCACCATTTGAATTTGTGTTGCAAGATTTTATCCAAATCCATATGTGACCTGTATTATTCCTCCTTAGTCCTACATGGACAAAAACAATTAATGGTGTTCTAATATTTTAAAATTTGTAGATTTTTAGATAAGCTGCTTTGTTGTTTTGAACTAAATTGGTTCAAAGTTTCTCAAACTATCACTGGCACTGAAGACAATACCACCATCTTCTCTTCTGCTGTGCTACTATAGCCGCGGAGAATATTGTTAATATAGCAACTCTTCAGTGGATATATTAGTTTAGACAGTCTCCCACACAGAATTTTTATCCCAGTAACAATAAACCAGCAAGTTTACCACTGTGTGAACGTTGAGCACTTCTCAGAGAAATGAGTAGATTTTTCATGTTCTCCTATATTAAAACAACACTGGTTACAAGACACATCAATCTTGCTGAACCATTAAAATTCATATTTTATTCATTACTGTAATTTGTGGTTTAATATGTACAAATGCTCATTCTCCTCTTGTACTCCTCAATATGGACACGCACTGAGTAATAAGCTAGTTTAGGTTTTATTTGTACTGTTGAGGTACTTAGAAACCTCAGTAAAAGTCTGCTTTCAAATTATAGTTAATTCTGATCATCCCAAGTAAATTGTAATAACTTATTTTAGAGATTTGGGAAGAAACACACAAACCAGTCAGAGCATAGAGTCCAGGCTAATTGTCCAGCATTTCATGAATGGAACAGTAACTCCAGATTAAATAACAACAGCGTTTTCATAGTCAGATGAGAGTAGAATAAAAAAAGAACAATTATATTGAAGTTGTTAACCTTAAAGTACTATAACTTTATTGGAGAGTATTAAGTCAGTTAAGCAGTTTCCAAAGTTTGTTTCAACTGAACGTGTTGGTCCCCTGGCTGCTGGCATGTAATGAACTCTTTGGGTGTCAGTATACTCTTTTGTATCAGTATGAATCTACTTAAGAAAGCTTTGACTGAATCTCGCTTTAGAGTTAGCATTCACTTTCTGAAATGAAAACTGTACTTCTTATGAATATTAATTATTATATATGAGGTTCTATTTCTTATATTAAGAGAAAGGTTCAAAAGAAACATGTTCTAGCCAAGGCTGGGAAGAGTACAATGTTATATAATTTCCTAAAGGAGAAGAAATACACCCTCTCTTTTACCTTGATGGTACTGCTAAGACAGCTCCTGATTTCATTTAAAGTTTATGCTTCAGGGGGGTAGTAGCACAACCACTCACGGTCATTTTCTGTTTAGCTGGCTGGGATGGATTTTTTCTATTTATTATTATTTTTGTGAGTGAAAATTCCTTTGTAAAAAAGCTATTTGAAAAAACCTTCAGTTACACTCAGGTTTATAATCAAAGAAATAGATGATATTTACAAATTGGTCTAGTAATCAAAAACCAGTTCAAAAAGTGATATTTGCTATTTTACCTGTTTTTTAAGTGAGGAACATTATAGAAAAGGAAAAATGCTTCCTAATTACCTTTAATTACTGTTTTGTTTCTCTCTCATTCTCCCCTGCCTTCCTTTCCCAAAATCAGGGAAGTCAATTCTTTAGAAGTATGCCTATTTTTCATTACACACAACAAGTTAAAGCATATTCCAGAGGCAGCTACAGTAGCCATCATGGATAATTCACATAGTATGCATTTGAAAGTCAGATGTTACTCCCCAGAGTGACTCTGAGACACTGACCATATCATCATATAAACTTGAGCATGAACTTTGGAAATGACAAGCATATAAAGCTTCTTTCTTCACCTTCAGACATTTCTCCAGTATGCATTTGCTGTAAATGTCAGAAGAGACCATGGTTTATATACACAGCATAAAAGGCCGCCTCCCACCCAACACTCAAAGCATTCACTAATATTAGAATTAATAGGAAAAAAAACACCAAAAAACCCACAACACATACAAATTAGCTATTTCCCCACATCTAAATAAATCCTATCTTGACAATTTTAACTCAAGAATTAGATTCTAAGCTACATTTATTGCCATTTAATTTGTTAAAGTGTTCTGCAATATTTACCTGGGAAATCAGTAAGATTTCACATTTTCAACTGTAACTGTATGTTAAAAGAACAGAGAAATAACTCATTGAGTCATAATTTTGCATTTTGTTCAGAGAAGTTTTTAAAGCATCCTTGACTGTTTCTCAAACATTACTAGAAGCTAACCTGTGGCTGGGCTTGCTGGGGGATACATGAGAGACATCAATAACTTTCTTTCCTTGTCTCGTGGCTTGATTAAATAAATAAAATAACTACATTAAGAGAAACATTTTAAAGATCTGTTAGGTTTCTTTTCTGTATAATTCATACGTCCAAGTGTTCTTTTTCCTAAGCTACTAAAATTTTTGGCCACCTATCTATCTTGATAGATAAAGGGGAAAACGTATAAACATTTTCCTTCCCAATGCAAAGTGTTTTAGGTATTTGTAATACATGCTTTGTACTCAAACAGCAGATTACTGTACTATCAAGCAGTATTTCAAAGCTATCCCTAGCCACTAGGCTCCTTAAATTTCCAAAATAAGTGTGACACATTGTAAACTGCTCCTTTAATACTTGAGGCTATTACAAGAGTCCCACATACATTCAGAAGTTGTAGTACACTGTATGGACGGTTTGTTTCCTTGCCATGGAACACAAGAGTGCAATTATTCATAATAATTTCTTGAATTTAAAATACCTGTTACTGACAAACCTATGTGAACTGCCAAAGGTTCTGAGACTGTTTGAAAGCAATACAGAAGAAACTGCTTTAAACAGCTTCACAGAGGAAAACAGAGATTGGATGGGAAAGTAGCAAACCAAAAAACCTCACAAAAACTAATATTAAAAAAAAACAAATGAACCAATGCTTGAAGAGTTTAGCATAGTATTAAATATGCTATAGCATACTGTATCATAAGGTCTTTTTACATAACTTTTCAGGCACAGAACAGCTTTATGTTTATTTTCCATTTCTGCAGGATTAGTTTCTCTGTATTAATGAAAGACGTCTTGTGTTTTTTAGATACATGTCAAAGAATCTCCAAATGATAGTTTAATGTGTTTGGGGACAATAAGCTCAAAACTGTTGGGCAAAGTGTCAGTAAAGAGTTAGACATAGAAGATTAGGCATCAAACTGGAAAGGTGCTGTGGGATCTTTTAATTTAAATCCAACTGATTTCTACATGCATGGAAATTAAGATGCTTCAGTTATAATTCTCATTTGTAAAATGAGAAAAGTCTTGCTGGTCTCTTGTACAAGTAACAGTATTGCGATAGCATTTTTCACTTTTCTTTGAAGTCTTAGAGAACCTAAGCATTTTAAGAACAAGTAAACATACCTGGTCCTCTTTCTGCTTAAAAAAACAACCAACTCCTTAAGGGGACTAGTATGGGCTTGCATACTCTGCTTTCCTACAAAGCAAACATTTGCTGTGATACCATAGGACAAATTAACATAGAAACAGGACAGTAAAGAATGTCATGGACTATGAGCAACTACTCTACCAGAGTAGACACTACATCATACAGTCTTCTTCATAGCCTTAATCAACTGCCATCTTGTCAGGACTTTCCTGCACAATACACATTCACACAACCTACTCCCAGTAGCAGGCCCTTTAAATACCTTAGAAACAATCGCTTGTCTAACTTCATTAATCACTAGGTTATACTCATTTGTCTTCATGAAGTATTGCATTGATTGTTAATAGGTTTTCCCCCACCCCACCCCCAGTTACTCCAATTTTCTGAAGATTCCGTTTCTGCAGAAGACTTATTGCCCCTTTTCAGCACTGGCTTTAGCTGACCATGCCACGCTTTGCTTTTCTTATGAGATGAGCTCCTCCAGTCTCCCCAGCTACCATTTGCAGCCATCATTGCACTTATTACAGCTCAGATGGCCACACCACAGACAAGAAGGTTTCATGACTTTTACACAGTGTCAACAACACAACCTCTATTTCATCTGATACCTGAATTTCTTTTGCCCTTCTCGTGGCTGCATCACATGTTTATTTGGGGTTCACCTATCACACTCAGGTCTGTCTTTTCCAATTTCGGGGCATAAGCTCCAAATAAACAGCAGAAATTCAAGAATTAGTTTTTAAGTTCATGTCCTTGCTGTTTGTACTATTAAGCACCACTGAACTTTTGTTACAGTCCTGTAGTTCACCTGAGACACATTATACACTAAGAAATATCATAACCACACACCTGCTTTTTCATGCAAAGAAAATAACATAAAGTAAATCCCAGGATGGATCCTTTAAATTCTGTCAGCAGCTTCACACCTACATACTTCTTCCTTCGAGAAAAGTTTTGGTGACCTCAGAGTAAATCCACTTCATACTTATCAATTTTTCTATTAATTCTTTTTCCACCCTTTATGGCACTTCATGAAGTGTTATTCACATCAGTTGATTAATACTTGCTTTATTTCCCACCCCCCCACCACCCCCAATTAGGTTGGCGTGACCTATAGCCAATAAACCTATATTAAAGTTGGAGCTTATTTTCCATTTACCTTCAAAACTTTCCCAAATTTAAGGTCATTACATCCCCTGTAACAATAATAATAATAACATCCCATTATAACAATAAAGCCTATCAGTGTTAAGTTTCATTGCAAAGTTAAATAAAATAAATAAGTCACTAACCAGATAATTCTAGACATTCTGGAAAACCACAATATGGATCCTGTTTCTATAGCTTTAGAAAAGCATCTGGCAATTCAAGTGTTTTATCACAAGATATCTGAGTTTATTTTACCTGGAAATGTTGCCGTCTCAGGCTCATAAGTAGACTGTCTCCTGAGATTTCCTCCACTGCTCTTTTGAAAACATTCTGAATTCAAGTATTAGTGTCTCAAGATTTTAATAAGCACCTGGTTAAAACTAGAAGGTATAAAAAAAGCTGCCATGCATTAAGTGTATCACTCATTTGCTATTTAAAGTCAAAATGAACAGAAATTACTTATAAGGCAGATGGTTATTTACACAGCTAAAGATGTTTGCAGTGTTAGCTACTGCCTACCTGCAAAGAGTTCTATTTTTCTTATTATGTTTGCTTTATGGCAATTGTGGTGTGCCAATTTCTTTGTTCTTTTCCTAGAGACCTCAGCAACACCCCGAGATCTGGCTTGCTGCAGTGCTTATGAGGTAAGGAAACTAAGAACTGGTAACGACGTCTGGTTCTGTTCCCTGCTGACAACAAGCTCCTGCAGTTGTGCATGAAACGGATGCAGCTGATGAAGCTATTTCTAAACCGCTGTTTTCCACAAGGATAAAAAAAAAAATCTCCCACTGTTCAACTGTGCGATCTCTCCGTTTGGAAAGGTTGAACAAATTCTGTATTGCACATACCATAGTTTAGCAAAACAAATGAGTAATGAAATAGTACACAGGCAACTTAATATTACAGGGGTTATTAAATACTTCTGCACATGCAAAAACTGGGGAGATAGAAGAATTGAAGTTTTAGTGCTTTTTTTGTTTGGTTTTCCCACACACACAAACCAATTTGCAAAATAGCCTCAGCAGAATACTCCAAGCTAAGCAGTTTTATGTTTACATTAAAGAAGAATATGAGGTGGCAGATGACCTGTAAATGCTTGTTACTAATAAGTGTAGTAGCATACTCTCAGTACACAATGTTCTAAGTCTCAGACAAGGCTTTAAATTAAGAACAGGCAAATCAAATGAACTATACTTTAAAGTAACATCCCCTCTGATACTATCAGATCTTTTTTTGCTGATTATACTTGATGAAACAAGCAAATGCAACAGTTTTGGGGTATGTGACAGCCAGATTTAAAAAAGTTAGAGAGTACATGTCATTCAGAAAAAAGTCATCATCAGGTAAGACATAATCCTGAAGACATCCATCAGATATCCTTTTTATAGTCACTTCTTTTTGGTTATTGCTCAGTCCAGAAATGAAAGTGCCAGGCAAGGCAGAGAGATAATACTTTCATGGTATCATCCACTGCGTACAAGTTGCTTAGTGCCAGGTATTTCTTTAGCATTCTCTCTTCACAGTATTTCTAATTCCTGTTAATGAGCTCCAGATGGCTCATTACAAGTACCATCAAGGTACCAGGACAGTGAGTGCTCCCTCAAAAGGAAGTTAAGCTTCAATTAATTGTTAGAGGATTTTCCATCCATAGGTTTGCGACACCTCTGTCATTCAATTATTTTCCTGAATCATTCTGGACTACCATTGTTTAAGGAGTGACCAGAAAAGAAAAACAAGCAATGTGATACTATTTTACCATTTGCTGGAAGATACTTTGTAAGAGATGAAAGGACAAAGCATTAAATTGCACACTTCCTTCTGCATAAATCAATCAACCCTAGGATGGTTAAGACCCTGTCTTACACTTCAGGTAGTGTCAGCAAAACATGCCCAGAAAAAAAATCAGCAAACTAGATTAAGGCTAATTCAACTTTTTCCTGGTGAGAAACTGAACTGTATCACCCCCAGAAAAGCAGCATTCAGTCCTTTGGTTGTTCTGTTGCTGAGGAGTCTGACGCTTTTTTTTTTTTTGAGTATTTTCTTAAGGAACTGTCAGTAAGGAAACAGTTTTGATATCATTTATCTTTTGACAGTAAAAAAGTTTAAGACAGGCATTTTCTGAGAAAGAGTTTTGGCATTACAAATTTGTCAGCCTTAGCAAAAGAGAGTTAGATCCTTTAACAGCCCGTTAATCCTGCAACTTTCTGACCACTCTTAGGTCTGTGCTGTCTTAAGACAGTCGTGAAAACTACTGCAGGATTCTACTTCACATCTGCTTAATTTTAAAACCCTCAAAGAGCTAAAGGTCTACTGTATTAAGGAAACAAGGAGACGGAAGATTCCCCTTCACCTTTTGGGCCTTAGAAGTACAGCTCTGCAGTTTTGTAAAGACTTTCAGAGTCCTGCTAAGCACTATCAGTTAGGAAAATGTCTTGCAGATGTCAGAGTCCACATACTTGGAAAGGTGAACATGTTGCTATTCTTCCCCCTATTCATGCAGCTACGGTAATTTCCCCCTATTCATGCAGCTATGGTAATGAAAGCATGATTAAAGAAAAACCCCACCTCAAATATTGAACACAAAGTCAAGGACTAGTTACTACTGAAAACATGCTCTGCTTACCATAATAAAAACCCTGATGTTCTAGTTTTCCATTGACTTTACCAGAATTTGTTTTCCAGAGCAGAAAATATAAAAAAGGTCAGAAACTTGTATTTGTTCACTTGTTTATAACAGCCCATTGATAATGGCTATTCTAGACCTGAGGGAATGTCTGTTGATAAGTTTAAGATATAAATGCTGCATAAAAAGAAGTAAGCGATGTTTCCTGACACACCAATGTATGTTGTCTTTTCAATTACATGCAGCTTGAGAGCCTTGCAGCTCAGCCATCAGGCACCCAAGAAAACCATAGTTCATATAAAGTTCATCCTCTCCAAGCCCTCAAAAGCCTCAAACTACAAAAATAAGTAAAACAAAATCAACTCAGATTTGGGCATGCCTTACTAAATAACCACATGATATTATCAACCTACCCTTCTCCTCTTGTTTTCATTTATGACCTCCTACTTGCCATGGCTTGTTCAGTTTTGATGTGTAAGTTCTTTATGGGAGAAGCTTAGCTTCTATCATTTTATTAAACTAGACGTGTGGAGGCTTTTCAGTTCTTTTTACAAAGGGAAAAAGCCTATGTTAGTTTATACATGCTAGTTAGCAAAGGACAATATTCCAGTGAAAGCAGATGTCTACACCCTTCTTTACAATTCAAGAAAGCATTTTCATCCTGTGTAATTTTTACCACAAGCTACATACGTGTAAAATATCGTGTTACCTTTCTACCCCAAGAATTTTACCTCCTGCAGCACATTAGCTAACAGAGGTAGATACATGGTTTTTCTTGGAAAAACTGCTGTAGTCATTGACACAAGCAAGCTAGTTCATAGTAAAAGTTAATAATATATCCATATTACATGTAATTTAAGAATTTTAATATTTAGGAAATAACTGAAGTTAGAACAGGACAGATGGCAAAATCCTATTTTGCCCAGAATTTTGGTATTTCAAAATTCCCAATTCTAAGTAAACCTAATATTTATCATGTGGTATAGCCTGGTTCACAGAAAGACTACTTGGCAAAGGCCCTAGAAGCCCAAACCAGTCTGGTAGACTGGCTGCAAGGGAGAAAGATGGCCAGATTGTCAGGAAACCTGTCTAGCATGTGGCTTACCTAATGGACCTTCTGGGTCAGTTGTTGCCAAACTGGAAAATTTCAATGAAAAAAAGTTTGCCAGGTCGTTCACATTCCACTGTTCCCTCAGATAATATCAACTTCAACAAAGGACAGGCAATTCCCAGGATAGACTTTTTTTCCATATATAAAGCATTTTCTTTATGCTTTCTGTGAATTGGTAGATTTGCACGTGTGAAGTTTTCTACATTCCTGCATAGTGAGGGAAAGATGAAGTTTAAGTTCACATGACCTTTTCTGCTAGATAGATGACCTCTACTTTCAAAAATCAGACCCATATATTGCTCATGAATTTGAAATTCGAGCAAAAGGTACATAGTGCTTAATATCTGTGAAAACTTAATAAAACTACCATTATCAGCACAATCTGAAATGGGTGTCAACACATAAATGCAGTCCAGATATAACATTACATAGGAATAACAGTAACAGAGCAATAATATTTCTTTCAGAAGGCTGGTCTAAGCACAATAGTGATGAATAGAAATTGGTTGTTAATTTCTGCCAGATTTCACACACACACACAAAACACCATTTTGTTAACACATCAGGAGGACTGTATTTATCTCAATAAATTTACTTAATCAACCATGACACCTCAGAGATCTCCCTATATCAAACTCCTCTTTTAGCAATACTAGCACACTTCCATCTCCTACTCCAGATAGTGTTCAGTCACATCATTACAGCATGGCCATGTAGTATTTAAGACTCTTAAACAAGCATTTACTAAGTTAAAAAAAATTACAGGTATTTTGAAGTGAATAATGTTACTCTGCTCAAAAAAGGAATTATAACTTCTGACGATAAACTGATTTGCCTGATCTGCATATATTCTGTTTTTAATCTCTGGTGTCAGTACTTTCCACATCCCTGGACAGACACAATTCTTGTTATATACTATATTTTAAGTCTTTTTAAGCCAGTTGCTACTTCACAGTGAAGTCTTGTTCCAAACCTCAGGCCAGAACGCTGCATAATAGTTCAGGTTTTTTGCTACCAAGAAATCTAACAGCTAGCACAAGATAAATCTGCCCAGAGAAGGGATTTTACAAGCAGTGACACACATCACTAACCTATGTGTTCAGTGTTTCATGGAACTGTATGATGGACACTAACATCATTTATTATCGAGTGCCTCTGACACCAGAAAGCTTTAAAAAAAAAAAAAAAGGGGGGGGGATAGAAAAAGGTCTTTCGACAGGTTTGGAACAGAGTTGTATATAAATCAGATGTCCTACCCAACTTCAATTAGTGCAGCCAAAATATTAATCCCAGACAGTGTGTCTCTCAAATGCAACCTTTCCCAAATCACATCTTGTTTCAGCAAGAGTCCACGCTTCTAAGAAAGCACATGTAGAGCAGCTCAATGTAACAGACTGCTTGATTAACCATAGTGCATGCTTTTCTGATTAGGTAGGTTTGGCAAGTACTTCCTAACCTTTAGGGGTCACTGTCTGGGCTGCTCAGCTACATCACATCCCAGTGTCTGATTCCTACTGAACAAACTTACCTTTAGAATGAATAACAAACATTTATGTATTTTCAAATACCTTGGTTTTGTTTTTTTTTTTTTAATAAACAGTTTGGCTATTCTAATTTCATATGACAGTGTAGCTTATTTCTAGAGATTCATTTAATCATATATAACTAGTTTTACTTAGCTAACTAAAGGTTTTATTTTCAACAAAACAGATGGATACATCTAAACTGTTATTTCATAGAGCTCTGGGGTGTGGAGGGAGAACACATGTTAAAACCAAAGCAGATTCTTTGCAGGAGTAACATTTATGATTTCATTCTAGAGATTACCTAAAACTAGGAGGTTAAAGTTATCAACACATAGCTTCAAAGCTATGTATCACTATTGCTATAACACACGCCACTTATGCTGCTTAAAGGTTGGAATGAAAACAAATAACATGTTTTTATTTAGCTCTTACAAGCTTTTGCCTTCACGTGTCTTTTCATGCCATAACAATCTTTTTTTGGTTGCAAACAAAAAGTAACCTCTTACACAAGTGAACAGTTGGAAGTATATTCATATCAGAGACTGAAAGGAATGAAACAGGTATTCTGGAAAGAAATACTGTTCAAACATGATAGAAAGTAATTAATTCTTTGCGTGAAGATTAATGAACAACAATCCACATCGTAGACAGGGCATACACAGAATAAAGAAAATTCATTTTAAGATTCAGAAAAAATGCATGATTTTCTCAAAAGTTCATGTAGTTAGTAACTGCCTGGATAGGCAATCTCATGCTATAGTTACCTCTAGCTAAATTCATTCCATCATAATTGCCTTGACAATCAATTTCATAGAATCATAGAACAGTTTGGGTTGGAAGGGACCTCTAAAGGTCATCTAGTCCAACCCCCCTGCAATGAGCAGGGACAGCTTCAACTAGATCAGGTTGCTCAGAGCCCCGTCCAACTTGACCTTGAATGTTGCCAGGGATGGAGCATCCACCACCTCCCTGGGCAACCTGTTCCAGTGTTTCACCACTCTCAGCATAAAAAGTTTCTTCCTTATATCCAGTCTGAATCTACCCCCCTTTAGTTTAAAACCATTCCCCCTTGTCCTGTCGCAACAGGCCCTGCTAAAAAGTTTGCCGCCATCTTTTTTATAAGCCCCCTTGAAGTACTGATAGGCTGCAAGAAGGTCTCCCCGAAGCCTTCTCTTCTCCAGGCTGAACAACCCCAACTCTCTCAGCCTTTCTTCA
>NW_008824540.1:1101343-1115468 GCF_000699105.1 Pygoscelis adeliae
ACAGGTCCGTGTCTTTCTTATGCTGAGGGCTCCAGAGCTGGATGCAGTACTCCAGGTGGGGTCTCCCCAGAGCAGAGTAGAGGGGCAGAATCACCTCCCTCGACCTGCTGGCCACGCTTCTTTGGATGCAGCCCAGGATACGACTGGCCTTCTGTGCTGCAAGTGCACATTGCTGGCTCATGTCCAGCTTTTCATCCACCAGTACCCCCAAGTCCTTCTTGGCAGGGCTGCTCTCAATCCCTTCAGCCCCCAGCCCGGATCGATACTGGGGGTTGCCCCGACCCAGGTACAGGACCTTACACTTGGCCTTGTTAAACCTCATGAGGTTCACATAGACCCACTTCTCGAGCTTGTCCAGGTCCCTCTGGATGGCATCCCATCCCTCTGGCGTGTCGACCGCACCACTCAGCTTGGTGTCATCTGCAAACTTGCTGAGGGTGCACTCGATCCCACTCTCTATGTCATTAATGAACACAGTAAACAGTACTGGCCCAATACAGATCCCTGTGGGATGCCACTCATCACCAGTCTCCATCTGGACATTGAGCCATTGACCACTACCCTCTGGATGCAACCATCCAACCAATGCCTCATCCACTGGACAGTCCACCCATCCAATCCATATCTCTCCAATTTAGAGAAGGATGTTGTGGGGGACTGTGACAAAGTTCTTACAGAAGTCCAGATAGACAACATCTGTAGCTCACAATTTCTTATTTCAAAGTTGAAATGGAACATACTCGACTGACCAATAGTCATTATAAAAAATTATGCCATTGTTTAGAATGTTGAGTGAACTAGAAGTCATGAATTAACAAAAAGCTTTTATTCTCCTAAAAATTACAATTTCAGTACTAGCCAAACACCAAATTCATCATGTGAAAATTAACATTAAAAATGATTTCTCCAGAAAGTTGAAACTATATAAAAGTTTCTAAATTAGATGTATCAAAAGGACCAATCTCAAACCTAAGTTACAAAAATCTATCTTTATACACTTTTCAGAATCAGGAAATTTAGAAAGACTGAAGAAAAACTATTTTTTGATAACAACTAGAGATAGAAAAGTGCTTGTTGGGGGATTTGTTTTGCCAAATTATGAAACTGAGCATTTCCTGCTAGGAAGCATTTTCAAGTCATTACATTTGTAGATAGGATCTTATAGATTTGGACTGTAAGTTGTCTAGGGCACCATTAAAGTCACCACAGCCAGAGCACCCGCTCCCTGACCTATTTCTGCTATTATAACTGCAGAAGGCAAAGGGTCCTCTAAAATGCGAGAATGAAATTCAGGTACTTTTAGTCAGCAAAAAGACAACCAAAGGCCATGATATTTAAAGTCTCTTTTTAATGGCAACATGTCAGGGCTTTTCAGAGGAAAAGCCTGTATGCCTTTTGTTTAAGGAAATCTCCAGAAAGCCAAGAAGTCTATACCAGTTGTCGTCTTCATTTTATCTGGTGCAAGATTGCTAAGCTCTTGTAGTGAGATACTAGCAAGTATGTATCATGACCTCTTTTTAGCAGTGGAGAAAGATCAGCTTTTACTGCTATATTTTTTAACCGGGCAGCTTTTCTTGATTTCATTAGGAACATGCCTGTATTCAGCTTAATAGTGTTAGGTATGCTGCTAGTAGCAAGTTGTTCCAATTGAGCAACTTAATTGTTCCACATCAGAATACTCAAATTGCAGCTTTAAACAGCCACTTTCCTCCTCCAGAGAGGTCTTGCTACAGTGGAAGTGTCTCTTCTGCTGGTTCTCTGGCTACTAGACACTTGATTACAGGACTTGACTAAAGAGACACGTAAAATCCACAAGTCCATGTATCTCTGAATGGATGAGTGCCTCTTCAGGAAATAAAAGTAGGTTTTGATTCAGGCTTTTTTTTTTCCTCCTTCTCTCTAAATCTATGTTCTCTCTTTTAACAGGTACAATGTTGACCAGTGCAATTCACTGACAAATAAAAGAAAAAAAGGAAGGAACAGGTTCAGTCAGCTATTTGGTTGGTAGGAAGTGATAGCATAGGTAGTAGAAATCTAGTCCAATTGTACAATCTTGTGGATAGTCACTGGGTTTCTTTCTCTAAACCTATAAATGTTTATTTCAGCACAGAAAAGGAGGGGAGCATAAGCTTGTGTTAGCATTAAGTAATGACCTTAACTGTTACACATCCTACTGCACGACACAGATTTAGAAATATAAACTGATCTAACCTAAGTATTCATTCAAGAAGTATTCACTTTTGTCTTAGTCATATTAAAAATATTACAGATCTCTAATTCATTTTTTTTTTTTAAATCTTTGTTTGATACTACATCTGCTTTGCTTTATCACAAACATGCCATCTCACAGTTGTTCTCTCACCGTTTTCACATTGGGCAAGCATTTTGTCAAGTTCCTCAAACTATAATGTATTAGTGTGCAGAAAGACTTGGAGAGTACACCTATTCATTTACTTCTTTACAGAACTAAAGAAAGAGGGCTATAAATTAGTAACGATGGATGTATTTTATATCCTGACCTACATGAAATAAGAAGCAATTATGTAATCTTTTAATATATTTACTTCCCCCTCTGGACAGTCACCATAACCTACCAGAATGAGGTCAGAGTTTGAACTTACTGTGTTCTTGCCATTTAGGCCATACATGTGATTTGAATTCCAGACGCTTTAATAAGAACAAACCAGCAGGTCAACCTTTTGTTATAAAATATACACCTTTGAAATAATAATTTGCCAATTACTACGGAATGGAGCAATAACTATTATTTGTATTAAGAACAGCACCTGAATCATCTACTGAATTACATCTGAGTCAAGGTGAGAGAGAGTTTCTCACAAAAACCACATCAATTGCTGTTTTCCTTCAGAGTGATTACTCAGTACAAAAACACCCATGTACCATTCCAGATCATTCCCAAACCACCCAAGCATCAATACATAACACAGGCATATAAAGGAATTATAAACTTGGATATAGATTAGCGCAA
The DNA here is from genome assembly GCF_000699105.1 of Pygoscelis adeliae. Lineage (NCBI taxonomy): Eukaryota > Metazoa > Chordata > Aves > Sphenisciformes > Spheniscidae > Pygoscelis > Pygoscelis adeliae. The sequence goes on from NW_008824540.1 coordinate 1,104,333, forward strand.
AAACTAAGAAGCTGTGTCTACTACCTCAGTTCTCTTCACAATCTGTGGACGTGCAAGTGCACACATCTACAATCACCACTGCCTGCCACAGCCCTCGCTGTCAGTAAAGTAAAGTTAGAAAAGTAAGGAATATTTCCTTAAAATTAAACAAGTCCTGGTAATGAAAATCGCTGTGCTAGCATAAGTACTAACATACAAATTTTAAATTTAATGTAGGTATTCTAAAATTCATAACTCTGTGAAACGTACTTCCTTCCCAGCCCACTCATACTGATTTGTTGAAATAAATTACACAGACAACTTGTGTGCAGCTCTTGCCTCTGTAAATTATTCAGCTGTTACAGTAAACAATTCACATTGAACCCCTTCATTATAAGGGGAATATATTTTTCTGCTCCTTATCATCATCATCTCTGGAAGCAGGTAATGAGGTGAACTGTGTGGCCCATGTTATTGCCAAGATATTTAAGTCCCAGACACGATACTTGCATCTCATAACACCCTGGAGAAGTACTCTGCAGCCCCTAGGATAGTGAGAAGAATTCATTTATTTTGTGAGGATGGTTTCAGTTCAGAATATTTCTACAGCATTAAACACAAAAGTTAGACCTTTTAAATACCTGACCTTCACAGGTCAGTCCTCCCATTTGTGAAATCAGACCACACTCTGGTAAGAGTTACTTTATGATGGGAAAGAAGGAGCGGCCTCCATTGCAGAAATATCTTCAGTACTGCATAAGGCAGCAAGAAGCAGCTGGGACCTTGATTTTTCTGCCCTAAGGTGTACCAGGTACCAAGTTCAAAGATGCTCCCCTAGTGGGGCACCACAGCTCCGTGCTGCCCTTTTTACAAGGGGATTGCAAAATGAGGCAGTCTCACAGACCAAACTGATTCTCTCGAGAAACTTTGTTTCATGGAATGGGTGCATGAGGAACCTACCATGGGTGACAATTTGTCACTAGTGTGGATGCATGGTCTTACGTGTATCTTGCAAATGTAGGCGTTTCCCTCTCCCCATTAGCTTGCATTTATTGGGGTGGGGCTATAGCATGAATTAAGCTCATGCACACAGATAACTCCTTCAAAGAAGCTATGATAAAAGTGCATCCTTAAATGTATTCTAACTTTATGTAGGCACTAACAGTCTGAGTCTCATTAATGTCAGGCATCTTTTGTCAGAAGTGTCAAACTGTCACAAATGCTCCTCAGTAAACTCTTACTGCCCCTGCTAAGTAGGTGTAAATTGAGGCTCATGTAGCAGCAAGAACTGCTGCATAAGTATTTCTATTAGTGAAAGCACTGCATGCAAGTCACTGGAAGTTATTATTGCAGAAAGCCTTGCTACAGATATTTTTTTGTCCACTAGCACAGCTGCCAACCATGCCGTATCACCCTTCCTTTCCCAGTAGCTGCATATCATTTTAAAACATACAAAGCTGCAGATGTGGTTCTGTTAAAAGAACATGGAGAAAGGCTATGTTTTGTACTCTTCACACAAAATTTGGTATTCCAGTACAGATAGAGATGTGGTAGACAAGAGCAATTGTAAAGTGACAATTTTTGTACAGAGTAGGCCTTCAATTTATCAGGCTTGATAATTCAGTTATTTTGAAGCTTAGCAGTATTATCACGTGAAGGTGGAAAAGGTCAGAAAAACAGACATACTGAGTACATGCTGAACTTTCTGAATAATTCTTATATCTAAAAATTCACATTAAAAATTAATACATACACAAAATGCATGTGAAATAATGAACAACTAAAAAAAAATCCTTGACTCATACAATCAAATACCTGCAGAAGAGAAATCTACACATACACATGCTGGCATTGAAAAAGAATGGAATACTGAGGCACAGAATAAGTTCCATGTTTCCTGCCTTTTGTTTTATGTAACCAGAATATTTGATGTGAGTGGTTTGGTTTTGTTAGTTTCTCTTTTAAAAGCCTGTTTTAACATTCAAGATTGTCTGCTCCAAGAAAGGAAGAAAAGAACTAATGTTAGAAGACAAAAGTAGACTAGCTGGAATATTACCAGATCTATCCATCAATCCACCCTAAATCCTTATAGGACTGAATCTGTCACCCAGTTTTTTTGAACATATTTGGTTTGAGAGCACCCCGTCATAAAGTTACTGTAAATGTAATGTAGCATTAGCCACATTGCAAAGAATTTAAGTAGATTCCTTATTTCTTCTTGGGGTGAAATCCCTACAAAGGTATTTAGGAAATTATTTACCACACCTTCCAGTCTTCCTCTCCCCATATTAATTCTTTGTCTTTACTTGTAGCCATAAGAAATGCATAAAACAAGAAAAAGATAGGGAATATGTAAAATAAGTGAAAGTAACAGATACATGAACTACTCAGGTACTCTGTAGGGCCCTTTATAACTGTGGTGAACTTGTATTTGCAGAAACTCCAGCTTCATAGAAATAGTACCCCTTCTGTCAAAACACGTCTGGTACATACAGCTGAAGAAAGACTCAGTTTTCAGAGAGCAATGAGAAACAGCTGCAAAAGGAAGAGCTACAAAACCAATTTTAATTCTGCCATTAACAAGGAGTCACACTCTCTGGGTACATTACATCTGAAGGCAGATATGTAAACCATATTCCCTCCCAGGGACAGCACATCTCTGCAATCCTTACTCATTAGGTTAGATATTTGCAAGCCTAGCTAAACAAAATTACACATCAGAAACTTCCATAAGTTAACTGAGAGGGTGGTCAGACAACCTTTTATAGCAGTAGAGAGGACAAACTACAGGAGGTTCCAAGGGCCACTGCCTTTTCTCATTTTGGTACAGAGGGAGCGCAGCTTCAGAAGACTACATTATAGAGCTCTGGATCACTCCAAGCTAAGGCTCTGGGTGGCTCCCTGAATTAACACCTGATGTGCTTTCATAGCTGTGACTTTGCAACTCAGATGGCTTTTTGTCTCCTCTCATGGGATAACGCTACTCCCTCAAACTCACAGTGGCTGTCACGCTTCCCATTCCTTAGACCATCTGGCCCTGCATCTGCTGCTGCCCACATATCAGCCAAACAGCCACTGTTCAGGCTTCTCCTTCCACACCTCGCTCCTCTTACAGCCAAGAGATCATCAGTAATTACTTCTTAGACCAAAGCTAGCTACAGTGCTTGATGGACAAGATGACCTAACAGAAGCTACTATGTTTACCTACAGACTTTGCCTTGCTTAGAAAACAAACCTACTGTAGAACCATAGAGGTCCAAGTCTCTGTAGAACCTCTTCCAACTATGTAACACCTTCCGGGCATGCATAGCCAATCTGTATTTACACAACACACAGAAGGAAAAGCCAAAAGAAAACACTCGGAGACACAAATGCATGGTATTTCCCTCTGAGGAGTCTCTCTCCTCTCTATACGTTACACTACATTGAATTCACAGACCAGGACACTGTTCTTTTTCTGAATGAAAGCCAGGTTGAATTGCCTCAGAAATGAATAAAAATGCATTGCATAATACAAGCCTTCCTAGAAAAGGCTAGGCTCCTTTGTTACAAGTGCAGGAAATGTGAATAAGGTAAAGGAGTAAGATAGCTACACAAAAGAAAAGAGCTCTTGGGCAAAATGCTTTTAATGCCGCCTCAGAGGGCTGGTGACAGGGTTTCTGTTATGAGTCTAAACCAAACTTTTGACAAGCAGTCAGCAAAGGGCATGTTTCTAATTCCCTGCCACCGATACTCTGAGTTTCAGTTTGCTGAAATGCTAAACATTCACCCCTATATCTGAGGTTAGTGAGAGACAGACTTTAAAAGGAGTGGGATAAAATGCAAAGTGCTCTAGAAATGGATAAATTCATGGTCTGGAAGCACCCTGAAGGCATATACAAAGAGGCAAGGCAACAGTTTGCAGCACGTCAATAACTTTGTCTAAAGTGTCCATGAACCTGATTTTTCTGTGCAGTAGACATAAGCAGCTTATTTTCCAGTAAAAGAAAAATAAGTTAGCTTAACATCTGCCTGATAAGCACATTTGGACAGTTACTGTGCAAGGGAAAAAAAACAAAAAAAACAAAACACTGAAGCTAAATCTAATATAATTAGTTCAGTGCCTATGCAGTACAACAGCGATTAGCACAGAAAAGTACATGCAAAATTAAGCCTCACATATCTCCATGTCCAAATACTGTGATTAAAATAAGGCCTGAGCTACGCAGTAAACAACAACAAAACGCGCCTGTTGATTTGCTGGGTACGCTTTAATGTGCCCTGAGCAAAATGGAGAAGTTATAGCAACAGAGATAGCTAGAAATTTCAAAAGAGTTTGGCAAATTAGGATTCTACAGACAACCTTAATTCTAGTATTCCTTAATGCTTAACTTAGACTTTTTTCATAGTTTTATGTCAGGAGATTTCCAGCTTTTGTGGCAAGCAAATGAAAGGTGGGAAGATTCACCACATTTTCACGCCAAGTGCCAGAGATCAATAAAAACAGGACCACTGGAAGAGACAGGGTGAACCAGGAGCTGAGGGTGACCCTCTGCAGGTCGGGCTCTCACTGATAGGGCACTCTCCGACAACACCCACACCACATCACAGTAACAGGGTCTATCCGCACTCCTAGACATGACAAAGTAACAAGCCAGCCAGTCCCAGGGTCTATGCAGCAGAGTCCAGTCAGGAGTAGCAGGAGACAGGGCCAAAGGCAGGAATGGAGCGAAGCCACCTACCACACGTCCGAGGTTCACCAAGGAGTCAGACCTGGAGACCAGGCTGTAACACAGATCCAAGGCGCATTCAAGAGATAAGGCTACCCTTAATACAGGTTCAAGGCCCAGGTAGGAAACAAAACTGCCGTACTACATAGGTTTGGAGTCTATCTAGAAAACTCAGTCAGTGAGACAGGCCTCAATCTAACCAACCTCAGATGAGGTCTGGTTACCTTCGCCCGAGTTCAAACGGACCCATGGGCAGGGCAGGGGGGGTAGGTAAGGCCATTAGGGCAATTAAAGCTAATTAGTGCACTCAGGGCCCTGGCACCACACCCAACAGGGATCATGAGCAGGGTCAGAATTTTCTAAACCAGCTCTTTTCTTGCCAGCAAAGAGTTATTTGATTCATAAATTGACAAGCTTTTCATACTGGTTAAATGTGCAGCTCTAGTTGCAGTCAGAGCAGCTTCTATACATGCATATGAAAATTGCACTAGTCAGAGAATAATAACATGGCCAAATCGGGGTGGATTTTTATCAAAGTGGCAAGAGGCACATCCTTGATCCCAGGCTCCTGCGGGGTCCTTTGCCTACCTTTTCAGCATGCTGACTTGTGAAAACACAGCAAATGCTGGGGCTGCTCTATAGCTATGTGCATGCTGGCTCCCAGTTAACAGTTAATAGACAGTTCCTCTGCTCCCCCTTAGACAACACCATAACTTAATTTTTTTTCCCCTACACAGTTGATGACTTTTACAAAATCTGTGACTATTTGATATCCTTGAAACCTATGAAATAGGCACTTGGAGACAAAAGAAGTAGGGACTAATATGACAGCATGATTGAACAGGTCCCATTTCCTTACAAACCATGTAAAAATATATCAGCCATGAAGCAGGCAGCCAACAGAAAACTTCAGCCTAAAAACTTCAGCCTGTCAATGGCCTAAGGAATTAGAATTTATGCTATTAAGCAAAATATTATGCAACATCTCTTCTCCCCATCTTATCATCTTACACTACTATTTCCTTAAAATAATTGAAATCAAATAATTACATAAGAAAGCTGCCACAAATATGGATAAAATATTAGCTCAATGCACTATAATTGGATCAATACACTGTCGTTAGATCAATTGCACTATAAACTGTAACCAATAATGCTATATCAAAAAATATCAACCACTATTAAAATAAAAGTGTGTGATGAAAAGCAGCCCTTATGTTGGAACCCTGTTTTACAGTAAGTGGATAACAGATGTAGTAGCAAATATAATTATTAGTGATTCCAAATGAAGAAGTATCAGACAGAAAATATTAGGGTTTTGTGTGTCCTAGATTGTGCCTCCATTTTGAAGTTGATTCTCCTTGATCTTTGACTGCTGTACTTTTTAGGTTTTTTTCATTTTTCAGATTTTCATCCACAATGACTTTCTTTATGCATCTGCAGCAAAGAAACGGTGCAAAAGACCTCTTTAACTTATGCTGTGAGACCTCTTTAACTTATGCTGTATGAGGAATTAAATGCACAAGCTTCAGATAGTATTAAAATATTGTTACATAATAGTGATGTCAAAATTTGAGTCTATAAAGACCTTACGCTATTTTTGGCACGTTGAACATTGTATGTCTGCCCACAAACAAGCAGTACTATATTATATATGAAAGCTCGTTAAAGTAGTCTTGGAAATGTGATTTACACTACAACAAGCTAAAGAAAAGTATTTATTGTTTCTCTGCACTCTCAGCTATTGAACTGGTTTCACTCTACTACTTATTTTACACATACTGCTCCTACTATTTTAATCTTTGCAAAATTCCCCTGGGATCTTATTCTGAAAAGACCATATTGACAGAAACCACAGTGAGGAATTCTCAGAGCATTCACTAAAATATATTAAAGTGTTCTTACAAAATAGCTGCCAAGAGAGTGTGGCTTCTCAAATATGTCGATGCCATAATTTATTAAACCAAAGAAAAATGTGAGTTATTTACTGAGTGCCAATATAACCAGCCAGTTAACAGAATACTGCAAACTGTTGAATCATCTCAGCTATCAGTAAAATCAAAGTGTGCTCAGTACTTCCAAGTCGATGCCCGACCTCGTTCAAAATAGAATCATCATTTCACAGAATCACAAAACCACAGAATGGTTGAGGTTGGAAGGGATGTCTGCTGGTCACCTCATCCAAACCCCTCTGTTCAAGCAAGGCCACCTAGAGCCCAGGACCATGTCCAGATGGCTCTTGAATATCTCCATGAGGGAGACTCTACAACCTCTCTGGGAAACTGTCAGTGTTTCCTGATGTTCAGACGGCACTTCCTGTGTTTCACTTTGTGCCCATTGCTTCTTATCCTGTCACTGGGCACCACTGAAAAGAGCCTGGCTCCCTCCTCCTTGCACCCTCCCTTCAGATGTTTATGTACGTTGATGAGATACTCCCTAAGCCTTGCCTTCTCCAGGCTGAACAGTCCCAGCTCTCTCAGCATTGCCTCGTATGTGAGATGCTCCGGTCCCTTCATCATCTTCGTGGCCTTTCTCTGGACTCTCTCCAGTATGTCCATGTTTCTCCTGGCTCATGTTCAACCTGGTGTCTACCAGGACCCCCAGATCCTTTCCTGCAAAGCTGCTTTGCTGCCAGTCAGCCCTCAGCATGTACTGGTTGCTCCCTAGGTATAGGCCTTTGCACTTCCCCTTGTTGAACTTCATGAGGTTCCTGTCAGCCCATTTCTCCAGCATGTCCAGGTCCCTCTGGATGGCAGCCTGACCCTCGGGTGTGTCAGCCACTCCTCCCAGCGTTGTGTCATCAGCAAACTTGCTGAGGGTACACTCTGCCCCATCGTCCATATCATTAATGAAGATGTTAAACAGGACTGGACCGAGTATTGACCCCCTGGGGTACACTGCTAGTTACTGGCCGCCAACTAGACTTTGTGCCACTGACCACCACCCTCTTGGGCCTGGCCATTCAGCCAGTTTTCAATCCACCTCACTCTCTGCTTATCCAGCCCATACATCACGAGATTGCCTCTGAGGATCTTATGGGAGACAGTATTAAAGGCCTTAGTGAAGTCCAGGTAGACAATACCCGCTACTCCCCTCTCATCTACCAGGCCAGTCATTTCATCATAGAAGTTTATCAAGTTGGTCAAGCATGACTTCCCCTTGATGAATCCACGCTGACTACTCCTGATGATTTTCTTGTCATTCATGTGCATGGAAATGGTTTCCAGGATTAGCTGCTCCACCACCTTCACAGGGATTGAGGTGAGGCTGACCGGCTTGTAGTTCCCTAGGTCCTCCTTCTTGCCCTTCTTGAAGATAGGAATGACGTTTGCTTTCCTCCAGTCTTCAGGTACTTCTTCAAATCACCATGATTGATCAAAGGTTATTGGGAGTGGCCTCAAAATGGCATCTGCCACTGCTCTCAGCACTCTTGGGTGCATCCAATCAGGGCCCATGCATGTACAGTTTGCCTAATTATTCCCTGACCTGATCCTCTACCACGAAGGGTACATTTTCATTGCTCTGGATTATTCCCCTGGTCTCTGGGACCTGGGATTTCTGAAGGCTGGTCTTTTTAGTAAAGACTAAGGCAAAGAAGGCATTCGGTACCTCAGCCTTTTCCATGTCCTGCGTAACCAGGTCCCCCATCTCATTCACCAGTGGGCCCACATTTTCCCTAGTCTTCCTTTTGTCACCTATATACTTATAGAAGCCCTTCTCGTTGTCTTTGGCATCTCTAGCCAGATTCAATTCCATTTGGGCTTTAGCTTTCCTAACTTCATCCCTGAATGCTTGGACAATGTCTCTCTATTCCTCCCAGACCACCCATCCTTGCTTCCATGCTCTGTATGCTTCCCTGCTGTGTTTGAGTTTGGTGAGTACCTTCTTGTTCATTCACACAGGCCTTTTTACCTGACTTCCTATTCATTGAGTTGGGCTGCTCTTGAGCTTGGAGGAGGTGATCCTTAAATATTAACCAGCTTTCCTGGGCCGCTTTTCCCTCCAGGTCCTTATTCCATGGGACTCTTCCAAGCAGAACATTTAAGAGGCCAAATTCTGCTCTCCTGACGTGCAGGTTTGTGAGCTTGCTTTTTATTTTCCTATTATTTTTCCTATTTGAAATCTTTCTGGTGGAGTTTAACAACCATCAGAATGGAAGGAGGGATCAGAAGGTCAACTGCCTGTGGATTTCTCATTCTGATTAGCAGGTTTACACGCTTTATTTTTTAGTGTATATATAAACATTGAGGTCCAGCACATAAGTCTTCCAAATCCTATTTGCAGTGCTATGAAACAGATGGACAGAAAAACTGTTGCAAATATTACTAAGTTGTTATGAACCAGGTGCAGTTTCTCAGTATGTACTTACTTAGCATTAAGGTTTAAAAAAACATCCTGATGAATTATTACCATATTTGTCCAGAATACAAAAAGTGAAAGATGCCTGTCAGAAACCTCCTCCTTACAGCAGTGGTTGCAACTTCAGGGTAGGTTTTTTTGATTAAACAGATAAACCTGTACCTTGTGACTCAAGAGGGAGACCCAGCCAGCTAGAATAAAAATATAGAAAGTACAATGCAACTTGGTACCTCAGTTGAAGGAAACCAGTGCCTGCTACTACAACTGAGACAAGCTGAAAACCACAGAGAAAGAAAATTAAATGATTGCTTTACTTTAGAGAATTAAATGACAACTTGTGTAGAAATGTCCCCCAACTTTTTTCTTTTTTATTTGCTTATTCATCAACACCCAGAAAGCCAGGTGTGTTAGTAGTCTCAAAAAGACTTGTAAAAACATTTAAAATCTGCTCCCCAAATGCATTTGTTGTAACTTTGAAATGTCTTTTCAGAATTCAAGGTATTTCTTGGTCTCATAGGATCAAGAAGGAAATTACTAGCATATGTAAGAAATATATCTCAGAATCTTACTTATTTTGCTGAAAATAAATACTTAGCAGTGCTTTGTATCCAGTATGTTTCCACATGGTGGAAATCATGAATTTCTTATCACTTCTAAAGAACAAAGATGATAAAAAATGTTACAATCAAGTAAGCATTGTATGATGCTACTACAACAAACCTAAACAGAGGTAAAATGCTCTATACAATAGCATAAAATTTCTGCAAGTATCTGGTTTGTACTCAGAATGTTTAGCAGTATCTTGATTTCTTTTGTATGTTTTCAGCTTTTTCTTGGGAGATAACCCAAACTTTTACTTTAGAAAGTAACCAAATCACACAACACTTTGGTGTTGTCACTTCAGATAGAGTAGTCCAGCAATGTCTCCAGTTAGAACAAGTTCCATTTAACATGATTTAACATTAAATATATGTCTCTGATTCCACTAACCATTTTCTATTTTTTAATGCATGTATTGTTCAATGAAAGACAAAATTCAGTATCCAGAAATATCTGCTCGCAGGAGCTCAGCTGCTACCAGGGACATGCTAACTTAATTATCTCATGTCCAATAATTGCATCTATGAGTTTTCCTAAATATCTTCATAATATTTCTCTTTGCAAATGAATCAATTAATTAGATGTGTGGTAAATGTTAATGTTTTCCTCTTCCACGCCCTTCTAGTGTGACACATTTGTATGTATCTGAAATGTGATTCTTCCCAGATAAAAAGTGGTAAGACACAACGAAGATCAGGATCAACTGCCCCATATCGCTTATAGGAAACTATTTATACTGAAAAATGATTATACAAATGAATTCTAATTTTGAACTGCTGCTCTTAGTTTACAGCAGACTAAAAATAATGGCCGGATAAATCTATATGCACATTTAATTTCCTGCCTGGATTGAAATGTTATTTAAAATTAAAATCAGAAGAGAAATTACTGAAGTTACTTCTTTTCCATTTTGTAAATGCCTTTTATTATTATTGATTTGCCCAAAAGTTCTGTATGTCAGAACAGACAAATTTACCCATTTTTAATCACTTTGATCTTCAGGCTTCTTACACAAGATCTGTTAATTTCAGTTCCATTTTTATTTGAGCCTTTACTGATTATTTCATTAATAGTTCCTTGCAAGAGAGGGAATGGATATTCCCACATCTGAATCAAGAAATCATCACCCTTCTTTAATCCAACTCCAGTAAAGAGAAAAAAAATTCTGCCTAAAACAAGAACTGGGTTTCTCCTTGACAAAAATCTGTCATTTCTCAAAAGCTTCTGAAAGTTGTTTGAATTACAAACACACAACAACCTAGCGAAGATTGCCAGTCCAGTTTTATGCTTAATAGTAAGTTAGTTAAACAGTGGAAGACAAAAAATGTTACTTTCTTTCCTCTGTGGATTTAGTTAATTGTAAAGGCAAATCAGATCTGACAACAACATGCTAAGAATACCTTGCTGACCTTCCCAGCGTAAAAGGGCAATGCAACAGGCTTGGGTTACCTAGAAGATATCCAAGATGCCCTTCTACAGCTGAAACATT
>NW_008824540.1:1115488-1123073 GCF_000699105.1 Pygoscelis adeliae
AGGAAAGGGAATTTGGACATTATCCTCCTTAACTGGAATAGTGACTAATCAGAATGCATAACACAGCAATGCAGTATGTTTCCATACAGAGAATATGCTTGAAATGTCCAGTCACTTGTATTTGGGCCCGCATTGAGAGTTTTTCCAAAACATTCCCTGACTACTTCCACTTGCCTAGTCTGTTTCAAACTCCAAAGTTAGATGTGGCAGGTTAGAATGCATGAAGAAAAGAAGCTGAGAAAATAAATCACACAATGCTTTCTAATATCATTTTCTGTCTGTATTTTGCTTCTGTGTTAAAGCCAATAGGACTGACTGTCACAAGTCCATGAGACTAGCAATTTAGAGCAGCTAATGGCATGGTCAATGTAACCATGCAAGCTGCCGTAGTAGCAGCTATTGCACATCCTGTTTACCCAACCGGCACTCTGAAGCCCTCTGCAGTCATTGATAAGAATAAGGCATTCATGTTGCTTCAGAAAGGTACTGTGAGTACACATCACTGTTGCAAAGCACTGCACCCATGCACACATGCACGCACACGAAAAACAGGCCTAGTTTGTCTTTTAATGGGAATATCAAACAATTAAAACACATTCCTATAATAGCATAGGGGTTATTTTAGGGAGGCAATTCTACTTTTCTCGCTAAAAAAGTAGAATTCACAGGGAGCAAAATTTATAAATGGTTTACAAAACTGTGCTGACCGTGACTGCAATACCCAATCTCTATTTAAGAAGGTCAAACATTTACTGACATTTATTTTTGCATTTGATTATACTGAGAATATCTGAATAAATACAAGACATTAGTCTCTCAGTGAGCTGAGAATCAAAGCAGCCAGGTTTCTGTTCACTGATGTTATTTTAAGAAAGCCTGATGTTAGACTTGAGGTTTCATTGGGCATTCATTTGTATTATGTTGTTAAAATTTTCACCCTCTAAAAATAGTTTCTGGCCTTTAGTAGAACACAATATATTTTTTATCTCTGCTTCATCTCTATTTCCTCAATAACTAAATTCACACTTCAGTTATAAGTTATACGAATACCTGAAAGATTTACATGATATCCATTGCAAGCCTCCTTGTTGTAAATTTCCTGAACTGTCCCCTCTAATGTGATCACGTTAGCTAGGAAAATACACATTCACCTTCTAGATTATATTAACATAATCTCAAGCTTTTGAAAACTCTAACCCTATGTAGCCGCACAAGCATTTCACATATTCAGACAGAGATTTTCTGCTTAAAACTGACTTAACCCAAGCCATTGAGAGATAAACATTCAGAGCGTTAACTGAACAGCTCCAGGCTGCAATGGGGAGGAATCATAAGGGACTGTTTGTCTCGGATGACATTTAATTATAATGAGCGGAATCCAGGTTACTAGCAGAATATATCTGCATGTGTGTTCTTGAATGAAATGTATTGAACAAGGAAAAAAAGCATTAAAGAATGTTCAGAATTTTGTATAATGCCATAGAAACAAAAATCTTGAATTGACACTTTAATTTCTCCTCTTACAACTAGTTATTCATGTAAAATATTGAGACAGCAAATCAGGATGTAATTCATAAACCCAGTTCCTTTTCCCTCACTGGTACAATTTTGGAGCATTCAAAGGAATTGATCATGATTGCCAACAACAGAATCAGAAATTCTGAAGTGAAGCACAGACTCTAAAGCATTTAGATCTTGTGCTTCTTCGTGTTCATCCATTATGTATAATACGAAGTGACATTGTGAGCCAGAAAAGAAGCTTCTTTCACCTTCTGCCCCACCACCATTATATCCCCAGGCGCCCTGCTGAGTCACTGTGCTTCCAAATCTATGTAGGCAGAGCCTCAGACGGTGCCCCAGGGCAGGCAGCATCCTTCTCCTTTGATCCAGTCTTCTCTTTTTCCCTTTCCTTTGCATTTGAAGTTTCTTTCTACAGCCCCATCCTAAAACTCAATACTTTGATATCACAGTTTGCAAATCTTTTGAGAGGCTTTCTTCAGTCCTTATCAGAAATATGTTAGATGGCTCACACATTTCGAGTGCCAGCCAGAACCATGCTTTTTGTTTCAACAGCAGCTGTAAAACTAGAAGAGGACATGTTCCTTAATCTGATAACTCGCATGACGTATATCATGACAGACAATGGCTGTTGGAGCAGAAGCATAAGAAAGTAATCAATGTCCTACATTCAAAGAGGGAAAAAGAGATTTTTATCATAGTAGTATAAAACAAATATAAGCTGTTCCATGAAGGCAGGGGGAGGTGCCCACCCCTTTTGAAGTAATGTGGATTATACAATATTAATTACCTCTAATAATTGTCAAGGATTAGTAACTTTAGTGAAAAGTAATTGTACTGAATTGTATTACTGAGTACAGCTGTTGATTTCTTTTTAATAATTGATGTCTGAAAACACAATCTTGCAGTTAAGAGCTATGATTTTCTCACATTGCCTAGCAACCTGTGCAAATATAGAACTGCAGATGCAAAACTACTGACCTTTCTTTCATGCCTGCTTTCTAGTGCTTATTATTTCTATCCTACACAGCAAAAAATAAAACCAGAAAAGAGATTTCAAACACTGAACTCTTCAATATATACTTACCATTTCATAGAATCATAGAATGGTTTGGGTTGGAAGGGACCTTAAAGGTCATCTACTTCCAACCCCCCTGCCATGGGCAGGGACACCTTCCACTAGACCAGGTTGCTCAAATCATGACAATACCTTTGCTTAACAGAAAAGGAGAAACTGTTTTATTTACCTAAGCTTAAAATACTGCATACTGTCTCACTGATCGTTCAACATATACAGAATGGTTACTCACCCTACAATATCTGCAGCTCTTAGGAGGGCTCGTCCATGCAGATTCCTTTCCTAGTGCACATGTACAGCATGTGGGCGGATTTTTTTAGACCTACAATATCCACTGAATCTATTCCTGTGTTTAAGTATACCTGCATTCAGCCTAAGAGGGGGGTTGAGCTACTCATTTCTTGGTAAAGAAGTAGGATTATTCAGCAAATGGGAAGAAGAGCACATTCAAAACATAAGAGCATTTCGAAGGAAGCCAAGGTAGTAGCCTACACAGCTTCTTCCCATAGTGCCAAAATATAGCTTCCTTGACTACATGACAATATGCATGAGGCAGCACATATAGGGATGGAGTTGAGAAAGAGACCTTTTACTTCTTTAGTTGTGATTGGAAGGCTGAACAATAACAACTGTCATAGAAGACTAAACAAGCAGCAATTAACAACACTGCAATAGGCCTCAGAACTGGGAGAAGTAAGAATAAAAGAGAAAGAGTGGATGGTAGCCACAAAATGCTGAAGACCTAGGTTTCAAACCTGGAATTGGTAGTGAGGTTATGCCCAATCCCCGTACTTTCAAGGCGTACCAACTTGTTTGTTCAGTTTGAAAGGGCTGTCCAGCAGGCCTTACAGAGAACTTTGACTAACCACTACTGGCAGCATAGTATGGTATTCTCAGCCAGGACTGAGAACACTGTATTTCTCAAGTTTTTCTCTCTAGGAAGGTAAGGCCATTCAAACAAAACTCAAAGGCCTAGGACAATTTGTACGCAAACATTTGGTGTCTTCCCACCTTGGGGTTCTCTAGTCCTTTTTAATTTTGTTTAGAAGTTTATCTTCCCTATCTTGTGGGAATACAGGCCCATCATTTCATCTGGGTCCCATGAGAAATTCCCAATGTTAGACAGCTAGCATTTGCTTTGCATAGTTCCCTGCTGTTTCCTCAGATTGGTCCTTTTTCTGGGCTTTTATTTCCTGTCTCTGAAGAAGATCTTCTGATTTGATTTCCCACATGGTGTCCAGATTGCACACATTAATATGTAAGATTCCCAATGGGCAACAGGGTTCCTCACTTTGCCGAAATATAATGATGCATATCAAGAAGTTAACACTTCAGGAATGGAAGGGAAGGCCCAAGTGGGAAATGAAAGAAGGAATACATGGGCCCCAAGAATGGCTACATATAAAACATACATACATATTACTGCTAAACATGAATTCCCCTCAATGTCAGCAAATAGTCAATATGCGTATTTTTCTAAAACATAGACATATCTACGAATACTTCATCACTGCTGCCAGGTGTGGATTTATTCTGTGGATAAAGATCTATACTTCAGAGAAGTATTGTGAAGATTAGTTGGGTTTTATAGTAGCTTTTCAGCAATGTGCTTACTTCACTGGTATTTGTTTAGTACTTTGTAGCTTTCAGTTACCATGGCTATTAATGCTATTTTTAATATGAACTAATGAAAATTTTTAATAGGGAAGACAGAGGATAAACTTCTTTTGCCTTGACAGTGGGGGCCTGGTACATGCATGCGGAAGGAGTTAGGCTGCAATCAATCTAGGAGGTGGAAATACCTCCTTAAACTAAAACATAAGAACAATACAATGAGATAATTCCCTTCTTCTTGTCACAGATGGAAGTAGATAGCCATAGAAAAATAGATCAAATCTCAAAACATTAAAAAAAAAATCAATGCAGCATTTGTAAATATCTCAGAATGTAAACACACACACACAAAGCTTATGTCAACACATTCCCTCTGAAATTATTCCAATCCAATTTGCTTAGCCGTGTCCCTCCAAAAAGTCATCTACAAAGCAGTCTAACACCATATTGAAACTACATGGTGGTTTGGGTTAGGAGCCAGTCCTATAAAAATTCTCAAAATCCTTATAATAATTTGGCTCAAGTTTTAGACATTCTTGTAACACGAAAATGGATTTAACAATCCATAGCAGGAGATAGTACACGTTACTAGTATTTGGTGCAAGCTCAGACTCGTGTTTCTCACAACTCCTTCAGTTGCCCTTGCCAGCAATCCCTGTATTTGTGATATTGGTTTCATGCCAATTTTCAGTGTGTAGAGTTTTAGGAGGAAAGGTTTTCAGGTGCCCACAGAGATTAAACCCATCATTCCACTATCCTACTGATTAGGGGAACTATTCTTAAGTTTTGTTTTATTTCCCTCCTAGAACACATTGAAATATTCTGCATAAGTACAGTGTAAATTAAGTGAAACTAACAAAATGTTTCATACTTATAATTAGCTTGCAAAGAATACAATTTACTTCATAAATATGGAAGGTCACTATGGGTTTCTGCTGTCTTTGCTGTCATAAACTAAGAAAGCTCTTCAAGAGACTAGAGAGGGCAACTGAAATTTTTGTCATAATTCACACAATTTGTCTAAAAATATCAATTGTTAGAAGTCCTAACCTGCAGGATCCTCCTTTTCTGATCATGCATTTTGCCTCCTGATAAGCTGTCAAGTCTTTTCAAGTCACACTTTTTTGAAGAGGACAGTCTAAGAGGTAAATTGCCTTAAGGATAGAGGTCAGAATTTAGGTAGACAGCGTGTTGTAGTTGTCCTCTGTGAAGTATACCTGTTCTGTTACCTTTTCCTACCCAGTTTGATTTGTTCTTGAAAGTCTTAGTCAAGTAAAAGTCTTCCAAGACTTCAGAATTATCAGGAGTGAAGTAACTAAGCACTAGAGTGAGTAGTCATGTAATTTGAATAGTGTAAAAGAACAAGAACAAAATTTAAATTATTTATGTTGATTTATTTTATTAACTTATGCTTGTAAATTATAGAAGATCAGTCTATAAAACACAAAGTGGATGTCTTACGTAAAATGTATTAATATTTTAATGAATACTTGCACTGTCTAGAAAACAGTAAGGTTTTCTTCAGGAAGCATGACGACAGACAACTCAGGAAAAACAGAACATACTGTGTTATAAAAGTAAGATTCATCAAGATACAGGAATCAATAAATTAGTTTGCTCTCTCTTTTGCTAAATTTAAAGATTCATCTTTTAAAATTCCACACTATAAAGGTTATTTTTGGTTGTTCGTTTTCTTATACACACAACACATGATTTAAATCAAGTAAAAGAAGTTTTACATAATTTTGGGCATTATGAGAGTCACTGCTTCTTTTAGACAAATTGTGACCCTATCTGTGAAATACTACCTATCTCAGCTCATTCCTTCCCATTAGTTTCATATTTTATATGTTATTTCAAGCCTTACTAATCACTGACATCATCACTACAGTATGAAACAGAACAGAGTTTAGTCCTCTCTACTTATTTTCTTTTTAGGTAACTGGAGATGTTCAGCACCTCAGAAAGTCAAGGCATTTGTATCTAAAAACATCACTAAAAGACATAATAGAGAATAAAAATGAGTAGGAGAGAGAAAAAAAATTCTAATTTTGCTGATGTTTCTTTCTTTTAAATTAAGCACTTTAAAACATTTTGACAACTATGTATGAATAGTTCTATTATTTTGTAGAACAAATTTTATTAAAATTCTTGTTTTATTTTACGCATACAACTCCAAGTTTATTAGCTAAGTACAGTTTATTATAATTAGCAAAATACAGTTAATACTTGAATTCTTAAAGGTGTTTGAGTTTCTGAAGATTGGACCCTGGTTTTGAAAATAACTTCTTTAAAATGTAAATGCATCCAGAGCTTCTGAGCAAGCTAGCTTCAGCGTTCACAGCCTCATTCATACACCAACAGTGCAATACAGCAGCATATGAAACAAGCCTTACCATGCAAGTTAAAAGCAAGTATGTTAGGGTTTTTTGCACAGAAGTGTGACTGCCACACAATTTCATGCAAAATGTCAGTTTTCTGTTGTTTGAATAACTCTGTTTAACTGGTAATTTCTAAAAGCAGCTACAAGAAGATTGTTCGAACAGATACATAGAAAGCAAGGCAAAGGTGCCTGTTATAGGCCAACAATAACCTCATCACATTTTTAAAATATATTTTTCATAAATATGTTTTTATTTCAGAAACAAACTTTTAAATCATACTGGGTAATTTTCACACCTTAGCTCTGTTTTAAACACACTTATTGAAAATAAGAAAGTAAAGATTGTACAGAGTTTTGTATACAACCAATGCAATCATTAAGTTTTGCATGCTTAAGTCTATGTGATTTTCTGAAGATAGATCAGCAATTTAGAAAAGTTCCTATTTCTGGACTATGTGTTGGTTTTTTACCATAACTACTGGTCTATACTTGTGACATACATACTTCTTTGAAATGTCAAACATTACAGCTTACCTTTTTGTAGTTCCTGTGGTCCCTAGTCAAGAAAAGTTTTTTATAGATATGCATATATGCAGGATTACTTCTACCACCATTTCAGCTATTTTGAGTATATGATCACACTTTAACAACATCTAGCCTACAGTAACATAAAATAGGAACCTCTTCAACCATGTCTCCTGGAAAAATACATATCCAGCTAAAATCCAAATAGAAAGGATACAGAGGATAGCAAACTTGCTTTGCTGAAATGTAAAGAGTAAGGTGTACGGTCTAACACTTCATTACAAGGGAAAAACAAGTGTACTGAGTGCTTCTTCTAAATCATGCTTTATGGATCTTCCAAATAGCAGAATACCCACACTTGATCCATCACAGAGCGCTAATGAACAAATGACTGATATTACTTTGTAGGGAAGCAAACACTTGCCTTCTACGTATCTGCATTGCCTATGACCATTTGACAGATTCAA
>NW_008824540.1:1123095-1125307 GCF_000699105.1 Pygoscelis adeliae
ACAATAATAGCGTGTCTTTTAAATGTAATTTCTTCCCTACCTCTGCTAACTTTATGGGCTTCCAAAACAGTGTAGACAGTGAATATTAATTTTGTATAAGGAAGGTCCAAGTATCTCCTTTTTGCCATTAACATTTCATGAAAGCTGCCAGGAAGATTAAAAAAAAAAAAAAGTTATCGCATTTAGGAAAAATCCTTTATTAACAGAAGATGTTCAGCAGCTGGCCACAAAATACTCTGGAAAAAGAGTTGAAAAAAACTTATGTTTTATCTGCCAGTAGAGCTCTTGGTGATGAACTATATTATAGAAGTCTTTGCCAATATATGTCAAACAACCTCATTCCACTCTTGCCTTGTTAGTCACAGATATAAGAGTACCACATCTGTTATATGTCTCTCAAGAATCCATTTTTTTGGATAAACAGAATAGTAACAACACTGCCAGTCACCTGCCTTTCAGCAATCACATGGTTAGTTATAAGAAGTAACATCTATGGAAAGAAAAGTTGGTTTATATTTCTTTGTTCTGTATCGAGAACAAAATTCAATATCCTGTATGTCAAGACAACTAGCTTTAGTCTCTCCAACCGTTTGCTGCCGCTTTGACATACTGCATACTCAAGTTACATCTATTTATGCACAGCAAGCAATTAAATAAGGAAAACCACAAAACATTGGACTAATCTTAAAGGAATTGAATGGCAATCCTAGATCTAATTTGATCTGCACACTTCAGTTCCTTTTACTCTGGAAAAAATATATAAGCATCTACAAATTTTTAAAACAATTCTTTTCTTCCTGGATAGCCATTTTATACATGTCACTAAAATTTTTCAGGAGCAACCAATGATACTGGTTAGGAAGTGATAAAATTTTTAAAGATCTGCTCTTTTAAAAGTATTGAAGCACTGATTTTCCAAAAGTTAGATTTCTTTAAGAATTCCAGACTTTTTGAAATGCTAAGGGATTCCATTACAGATCATCAAATCCAAGCAATTAGCCCAGTTTGTATCTTACCACACTATTTTTTATAAGTAACTAAACATATTTCTTATTTCTTGTTTAAATTACATTTAAAGACTTATTCATTGGCTCTAAAAAACTTTTTTTTTAAATCAAAACATCTGAAATAGTATTTTATTAACATTTATATCTCATAATAAGATAATAAATGTTAGCAATCAAAATCTGGAGAGCCACATTGTTTTGCTATTTTTGGTGATATTCTGCATCGTAACCTTACAGTAGACAAAATAGTTAGATGATACCTCATCTAGAATTTTTCAGCTGAATAAGGATATTTAAAAAGGAATCCCATTTTTATAAGAACTTTCCTGAAAATTTAATCTCTTCTGTCAATATTTTCACTCTGTGTAGACTCATATGGCTTTTAGAGAAAATTCAGTTAGCTCTACTACTCAAATCAAAACACTACTGCACACATACTGCCTCATTTCCTCTCCTGGGAAACATATACATTAAAGATATTAGTCACATTTTAATGCATTATTGGAAAAGTCTCAAGTATTTTAGCAATAAAGAGAATGGAATTTATGTAAAACTTCTATATTACTGAGATACCACAAACTAATAAGCAATGTTTTAGTCTGGCTGTTGAAGCGTGTCAGAGTCCAAGTCCAATATGGAAATCTCAAATATTAAAAATTGTTTCAGATCTGCATCTCCAGATGTGTCCACATCAAATTACTCTAATGACGTATTACGTACAAATTTTGCCCAGTCTTTCCAGGTTTCCTAGGCATGTTTTTGCTTTGATGTTCCTGAAGAACATATTTCTTACCATACTCCCAAGGAACAACAATAGAGGCTCTGCTGCAGACCCCACTGAGAAAAGTTTTGTGCAAAACGTGGTTAGAACTGCTTCCTGGTAAGCCAAATTAAGTAAAAACCAAAACAAACAGTAATCTGTTTCTAATCTTCACACAATTTACTTTAGAATCATAGAATCATTAAGGTTGGAAAAGACCTCTAAGATCATTGAGTCCAACTGTCAACTCAACACCACCATGCCCACTAAACCATGTCCCTAAGCACCTCATCTACACGTCTTTTAAATACTTCCAGGGATGGTGACTCAACCAATTCGCTGGGCAGCCTGTTCCAATGTTTAACCACTCTTTCAGTCAAGAAATTTTTCCTCACGTCCAATCTAAACCTCCCCTGGCACAACTTGAGGCCATTTCCTCTCGTCC